>NC_047510.2:247500-340247 GCF_902827115.2 Pseudochaenichthys georgianus
ACTGGACAATAACTCTGGGGTGTGTTAAGAATTTCTGCTGTGTTTCTTTCAGAGTTCATATGGTGGTAAGCTACAGAGCCCTTGGCACTATTTTGTTCTTATAATAATAATAATTAATTAAACACTATGTACATTATTTTGTTTGTTTTTATACTTTTGACCATACTGCACATAATGTTTTTCTTCATTTTATGCACAACTATTATACAATAAGACAACCATACACAAGTACCTTAAAGTAATTCATGTAATTTATCTTTACTGAATTTCGTGTTACACATTCACTTATTATTATTCACATATAGATAATTGAAACCGTACACAGATCATTCACTGACGGCTGGTTTAAATCCTGTGTAGGCAACGCTTTCAGGATTAGGAAATGCTTTCCTCTTCCTCAGATGGCGAACTTGAATCATCGCCATCAGCACTTTCATCGGTGATATCAGGTGACGTTTCCTTGTATTTCCTCTTCGACATCAGAGGCTCGTATAGATATGGTTGGATGTCGACAACATACTCCAGATAGTGGGTGGCCTCCGACTCAGAATCAGACATGATAGACGAAACTAAGTTGTACTATCGGCGGGAGCCGCTGTGAGCGATAAGCCAGGGTGTGTTTGTTTGGCAACTCTGACGTCACGCGACGCCATCTTGCGGAGGAGCGGCTGAGAAAATAAATCGTCGGACTTGGTGTTGGGGGTTGAACAAAATAAATATTGCGCATTGCCAGACGCATATTATCTCCGATTTTAATACTGCAATATCTTAGATAGTGTTGTAGCTATATGATTTCGATTTTACTGGCAATTCTAAAAAAACCTTTGCATTTGATCTTTAAAGGAGACCAAATTAAGTGACTAACACCACGGCCTCCAATGAGGACAGCAGGGCATGTTTTAATATCGTCTTTGCTCATTCCACATTGACCCCACCTTAAACTAATATGGATTTTCTGGCAGTGACAGTGTCATTAAGCTGTAAGATAGAACTCCAGGACCTGATGCTTACTGGCCCTAACCTTGTATACGCAGTGTGGCTCTAACATGTGGATTCTTTCTGGATACTCTATGTGGACCTGATGCTTACTGGCCCTAACCTTGTATACGCAGTGTGGCTCTAACATGTGGATTCTTTCTGGATACTCCAGGACCTGATGCTTAATGGCCCTAACCTTGTATACGCAGTGTGGCTCTAACATGTGGCTTCTTTCTGGATACTCCAGGACCTGATGCTTACTGGCCCTAACCTTGTATACGCAGTGTGGCTCTAACATGTGGCTTCTTGCTGGATACTCTATGTGGACCTGATGCTTACTGGCCCTAACCTTGTATACGCAGTGTGGCTCTAACATGTGGCTTCTTGCTGGATACTCTATGTGGACCTGATGCTTACTGGCCCTAACCTTGTATACGCAGTGTGGCTCTAACATGTGGCTTCTTGCTGGATACTCTATGTGGACCTGATGCTTACTGGCCCTAACCTTGTATACGCAGTGTGGCTCTAACATGTGGATTCTTGCTGGATACTCTATGTGGATAATGTCATCTGATCACAGGTCTTTTTATTTTCACCATTGTTCTTATAATCTCTTGACAGTGTTGCAGGAATGAGTTAGCATTTGAACACTACCAAAGTCAACGTTTTATTTAACATTGTTTTGGTTAGAAGCTGAAGAAATGTTCATGTTTTGGTCAAAGGAAACATAGAGTATGTCAGCTAATACCCAGAGGGGAATGTCTGAAGCATGTGTGTCTAAATGAGACTAGTAAATGTCATCACGTTGAACATTAGCCGCCTTTAGCTTAGCAGACGTGAAGTCATCTGACCATTGCATTTACACTCATAAAAGTTGTGTAAATATGTGGAGACCATCCTGCTGAACAAAAAACGATGAGCATCCCTGTAGCGGCGATCTTTGTGGAAGGATGTGAGCAGGGGGAGCGCAGAGCCTGACAGTTTGAAGGTAGATCAGTGGATCACTGAGAGGGGGGCAGCCTCAGAAGTGTGCTGCTCCTCATGTCAGCGGTATCAGAATGGAGAAGGTCCAGAGGGCGGCTGGGAGGTGGGCAGGTAGCAGGGGGGGGGGGGCTCATCTCTTAAATGGTAAGAGATGAGCAGGTGTTGTGAGAGGGGGAGTTGAACAAAATAGTGGGCTTGGTAGAAGAGTGAAGGGAAGTGGGGGACTGATGAAGGGGGAGGAGATAGAGAAGATTGTATTTTATGTTTAAGGAGAGGAGGGAGAGAGGTTGACAGGTACAGTTCAGTGTTTGAAGAGAGGGGGAAAGAGTTAGACATATTGATCATGGATGTGAAGTGGGGTTACAGAGAGAGAGAGAGAGAGAGAGAGAGAGAGAGAGAGAGAGAGAGAGAGAGAGAGAGAGAGAGAGAGAGAGAGAGAGAGAGAGAGAGAGAGAGAGAGAGAGAGAGAGAGAGAGAGAGAGAGAGAGAGAGAGGTAAGGCTGCTCCTATTCATCTGAAGGACAATAACATCTGCTCTGAGAGTTACAGATGCACCATGGACATGGTGATGTGTTTGGTCATCAGGGTGTAGTGATTTCCCAAAGAGTGAATATATTAGATTTGACACAAACAGCATGAACCACTGAGTATCAATTGGAAGGAGAAGTCTCAGTTCTGTCTCAACCGTTACGATTCGGGGAAAGGTAGGACCCAAATGCAGTTTAAAAAGGGGAGCGGGTTTCAAAATGTAACAAAAAGCGAGCTTTATTTACAACAAAAACAAGCTGTTGACAATGAAAAATACTTAACAAAACCATAAATCCAAAGAGTAGGTAACACGAGGTAATCCACAGAGTAACACGAGGTCATCCAGAGAGTAACACGAGGTCATCCAGAGAGTAACACGAGGTCATCCACAGAGTAACACGAGGTCATCCAGAGAGTAACACGAGGTCATCCACAGAGTAACACGAGGTCATCCACAGAGTAACACGAGGTCATCCACAGAGTAACACGAGGTCATCCACAGAGTAACACGAGGTCATCCAGAGAGTAACACGAGGTCATCCAGAGAGTAACACGAGGTCATCCAGAGAGTAACACGAGGTCATCCACAGAGTAACACGAGGTCATCCACAGAGTAACACGAGGTCATCCACAGAGTAACACGAGGTCATCCAGAGAGTAACACGAGGTCATCCAGAGAGTAACACGAGGTCATCCACAGAGTAACACGAGGTCATCCACAGAGTAACACGAGGTCATCCAGAGAGTAACACGAGGTCATCCAGAGAGTAACACGAGGTCATCCACAGAGTAACACGAGGTCATCCAGAGAGTAACACGAGGTCATCCAGACAGTAACACGAGGTCATCCACAGAGTAACACGAGGTCATCCACAGAGTAACACGAGGTCATCCACAGAGTAACACGAGGTCATCCAGAGAGTAACACGAGGTCATCCACAGAGTAACACGAGGTCATCCAGAGAGTAACACGAGGTCATCCACAGAGTAACACGAGGTCATCCACAGAGTAACACGAGGTCATCCAGAGAGTAACACGAGGTCATCCAGAGAGTAACACGAGGTCATCCACAGAGTAACACGAGGTCATCCACAGAGTAACACGAGGTCATCCACAGAGTAACACGAGGTCATCCAGAGAGTAACACGAGGTCATCCACAGAGTAACACGAGGTCATCCAGAGAGTAACACGAGGTCATCCACAGAGTAACACGAGGTCATCCACAGAGTAACACGAGGTCATCCACAGAGTAACACGAGGTCATCCACAGAGTAACACGAGGTCATCCAGAGAGTAACACGAGGTCATCCACAGAGTAACACGAGGTCATCCAGAGAGTAACACGAGGTCATCCACAGAGTAACACGAGGTCATCCACAGAGTAACACGAGGTCATCCACAGAGTAACACGAGGTCATCCACAGAGTAACACGAGGTCATCCAGAGAGTAACACGAGGTCATCCAGAGAGTAACACGAGGTCATCCAGAGAGTAACACGAGGTCATCCACAGAGTAACACGAGGTCATCCAGAGAGTAACACGAGGTCATCCAGAGAGTAACACGAGGTCATCCAGAGAGTAACACGAGGTCATCCACAGAGTAACACGAGGTCATCCACAGAGTAACACGAGGTCATCCACAGAGTAACACGAGGTCATCCAGAGAGTAACACGAGGTCATCCACAGAGTAACACGAGGTCATCCAGAGAGTAACACGAGGTCATCCACAGAGTAACACGAGGTCATCCACAGAGTAACACGAGGTCATCCACAGAGTAACACGAGGTCATCCACAGAGTAACACGAGGTCATCCAGAGAGTAACACGAGGTCATCCACAGAGTAACACGAGGTCATCCAGAGAGTAACACGAGGTCACCCACAGAGTAACACGAGGTCATCCACAGAGTAACACGAGGTCATCCACAGAGTAACACGAGGTCATCCACAGAGTAACACGAGGTCATCCACAGAGTAACACGAGGTCATCCACAGAGTAACACGAGGTCATCCACAGAGTAACACGAGGTCATCCAGAGAGTAACACGAGGTCATCCACAGAGTAACACGAGGTCATCCAGAGAGTAACACGAGGTCATCCACAGAGTAACACGAGGTCATCCAGAGAGTAACACGAGGTCATCCACAGAGTAACACGAGGTCATCCACAGAGTAACACGAGGTCATCCAGAGAGTAACACGAGGTCATCCACAGAGTAACACGAGGTCATCCACAGAGTAACACGAGGTCACCCACAGAGTAACACGAGGTCATCCACAGAGTAACACGAGGTCATCCACAGAGTAACACGAGGTCATCCACAGAGTAACACGAGGTCATCCAGAGAGTAACACGAGGTCATCCACAGAGTAACACGAGGTCTCCACAGAGTAACACGAGGTCATCCAGAGAGTAACACGAGGTCATCCAGAGAGTAACACGAGGTCATCCAGAGAGTAACACGAGGTCATCCACAGAGTAACACGAGGTCACCCACAGAGTAACACGAGGTCATCCACAGAGTAACACGAGGTCATCCAGAGAGTAACACGAGGTCATCCAGAGAGTAACACGAGGTCATCCACAGAGTAACACGAGGTCACCCACAGAGTAACACGAGGTCATCCACAGAGTAACACGAGGTCATCCACAGAGTAACACGAGGTCATCCACAGAGTAACACGAGGTCATCCAGAGAGTAACACGAGGTCATCCAGAGAGTAACACGAGGTCATCCACAGAGTAACACGAGGTCATCCACAGAGTAACACGAGGTCATCCACAGAGTAACACGAGGTCATCCACAGAGTAACACGAGGTCATCCACAGAGTAACACGAGGTCATCCAGACAAAACTAACCGTGACAAACATGAAGGGAGACAGGAAAGACAATGAACCGACATGGAGCACAGGGGAAGACAAGACTAAATACACAGCAGGGTAATCACAGGACAAGACACAGCTGGGCAGGGGAGGCAGAAACACAGGGGCAACAGGTGAACACGATCAGCCAATCAGACGCATGAGGGCAGACACAGGAAGGAAGACAAGACACAGGGAGAACACAATTTAACATCAAATCATGACAAGACGGACAACCAGGATTTCTTCTTTATTAAGGCCAGAATCCGACCTGTTCTTATCTCATGTCACGTCATCAGGAGCTGACAGTGATATCGGGCAGAGGCGAACACATTCCTCTACTGATACAAGTGAGAGCCAATGGATGTGACGGATCAATGACAGGTACGGCCTGTTGAACATTAACGTCATGATAGCAAACCTGCAGCTCAAAATGAAACCTGAAACTGTCCCTGGGCGAAAAGGAAACAACACTCTGACTCGTGGGTACATTTATTCATGTGTCCATTTATTTCTGAAAATGTTTACACAAATGAATGAATTATAAAGCATAACAACCCCATAATGGTCTTGGCAATCCAATAGTTCCCCTTAAAAGTCCTTTAAGTATGTTGGTATTAAAAGTGGTGAGATGTAGGATAGAGAGGGATACTCTGAAGTGTATCTTTAATTCACAAAGGCTGGACTCTGTGTGCGTTGACCTGCGCCCCCACAGGAAGGATACAGAGCTCTAACCCGTGGTCCCTGATAGGAACATTGCTGTAGAACCTGCTAACCCACTTTAAGTGTCATCATGGTTTCTTTATTTAAGGGATTATACACAGAAGGTATCACCGAGTGAGAATATGACTTTCAATGTATTAGATTGAAGTAAGGGACACACAGTCAATCCCATAATGAGAAGTAAAGCCATCACAGAACAAACCCAACTGAGAATTGCGTTTATGCTTGTTACTTTATTCTTTGTTACGCAGTTCTTGTAGCCCACGATGGAAAGGAGCAGGGATAAGGATATCTTATTTGACCTGCCCCTTATTAAAAAAGATATGAATGAAATAAATGTATGGTCTGCCAGTCACAGCTGCTTTCAAATACTTACAGTAACAAAGACACAGTCAGAACTCACCACAACAGTCTACCATCAGAAAGGGCTTTGAAATGACTCTTATATGTGTCGCCCTGCACTTCCACACCGTAATGTCGACATGGCCAAGTCAATGAGCAATACACCATGCTGATGCACTTGTAGTCAAGCGCATCATTGGCTTTGTTCAACAGAATGGGACCATATTTGGGGATATTTTATTTAACTTGAATTACATGAACAAAGAAACATGATATAACAGTTCCTTAGTAGCCGTGGTCATATACTGCTTTACAAACCATTTTATTTTGATTATTCTATTTATTCAATATGCTGAATTATCATATTCTTAACTTTCAATTATTATTATTATATCAGTTAATGAGAACATGAATGAATGACCCGGTATGGACCGGAGGTGGGGTTGTGAGTGTTGTAATGTCCTTAGCAACCCAGCTGGATGAGTGACATGCTGGAAATGCAGACAGGTGTAGTGATACTGTGTGCAGGTATTCATGAGCAAACAACACTCATACCTGTGAGGCTTGTGCTCCACATTCCCTGGGGGGGTGTGCCCTGTGACTGAGGTGTGTCCCCACGGTGTTGGACCTGCAGGAGGTGGCAGCACTGGTATGACAAGTATGACACAGCTTCAGATACATTGTTGCACAGGGTGGGGCCACGCAGCGGCGGGGGGGGGGGCTGTGTTCTTTTGGCTCTTCAGGACCTTAGAAATGCTGCAGTGTGTGTGCGCTATATTACTGTACATGTTGAACTCTGACTCTCCCTTTACTATCTGCTTGAGCAACCTTTATTTGGAAGAGAGAATGTCTAACCCCCACACAGGCAACACAAAAGAATATCTGATCCGTGACATGGAGGACTGCTCCCATCGAGAGCAACAGACCAAAGGCACGTGTTGCTTGATCACGCGGCGTTTGCTCGGTCAATAGCACACAGGAGAAGGTTGGGGTGTGTCGTCGCTCCACACATCTCCGCTCAGATACATACATCATAATAAACAATATCATTGTTGTCCCTCTGGATCGCACCAACATGTGTGTGAATAGTTATTGTCAGCGTTATGACAAACGCAATGAACTGTAATGAAATGCCATTTGCTCGGGGTCCCCTATGTTTGGTTACAAATAGATGACATGCAGAGTTGCTGTTTCTTCTCCTTCAGTGGGAAAGGTTCACAGAGTACTTGCTTTCCGACAGTAAGTGTGGTTTCTCTGAGCTCTTGCCCCACAGTTGGAGCAGGTGGAGGGTGTGCACAGGTGTGTCCCACTATACAGGTTTGAAGCAGCCATGGAATTCTTCATTACCACACACGATGCAGGCCTTCACGCTCACAAACAATCGTACTGACAGAGCTATGCCGAACCCTTCCGGCTACGCATGATTACAATCCAGAGACTCCACCCTGCCCTCAAACATGTGAGCCGCTCAATAAACACTTTAAAGTACTTTAAGAGTGCTTGATTAGTCTCATTATCTGTGCTCAGGTGAGGACATGTATATCTCTCAGTAACACATACATCATAATAACTCATTGTTCTGCAGGAGCTGAGAAGCGTCAGAACTTTATTTCTGTGATGATGGTCATGGACTTAACAACACATGAGAAAAAGCCTTACCCTAAGGAACAATGAACGCATCCACTAACTTAAGGAAAGGACTTTAAAAGGTGTGACATATATTTGGTAATTTAAAATCAATGATTTCTATTTCTCACCGCTTGCCTAATTCACCTCCACATTTACAAAATGGCCTTGTAATGAAAAATAAATCAGTATACATGAACCAACCCATGGCTGAGAGCTGGGAGCAGAAGGTCTGGTCCAGAAATGTCAACAGTCAGACACAACGGCCAACAATACTTGTACATAACAAATAGATCAAATGCTTATTTTAATGACACCCCCACAGAGGCGGTCCCTCTCCAGAGCTGGGGCTCTATCAGCCGAGCAGCCTGTAACCACTCTGTGTGTTCCCACTCTTAGCATGGTAGTTAAGGCAGTCAGATCCTTATTTGTCCATTTACACCCTGTCTGATGGACTGCGTTGTTAGTATGTTGATGTTAGAAAGGATGACAAGGACGTTAGCAGTGGTGGGATACAGTACAGTCCCTCTCGACAGTACAAGTACTGTACTTAATTAACATGTTGAGGTAATCCACCTGGGTATTTTCACATTATGCTACATTTCAATCAATGTTTCACTTTTGACCTATTACTATATTACTTGATTTATTTGACAACTTGAGTTACTAGCTACTTTGGAGATATAGATGAATGATAGAATAGAGACAAACCAATACATCATGATGTGTACGTGAAGCTACCCAACAGTTATTCATATTTATTATTATGTAATATTTTTAAATGTGGAATGGGCCACACTGGAGAATAAGTACTTTTACTTTGTGTACTTCAGGATATTTTGATGCAAATTCTACTTTTCTTTGATTACAATTCTGAATGCAGGACCTTTACCTTTTACCTTTTACTAAAGTAAATATTAATCTGATTACTTCTTCCACCACTGGATATATATTGTTATAAAATAGAACTTTAACTACTATTTGTTCCTGATCACTGTGGCTCTGTTCAGAGTCTCAGTCTGTACACCTGAAACTTCTGATGAAGACCCACACCTTGCTGTGTGTGTGTGTGTGTGTGTGTGTGTGTGTGTGTGTGTGTGTGTGTGTGTGTGTGTGTGAGAGAAACTGCTTGGCCACATTAACCATTTTTTGGAGTGTTGATCGTAGGGCGGTGGTGGCGAAATCCATAGGCTTGGCAACTGGAAGGTCACCGGTTCAAGTCCTTCCCAAATGCAGAGAAACCATTTAGTTACATATATTGCATACATATACATATATTAGTTACCTGTACTCAATAAAAGTGCAAAACAAATCAATCATTTGTTTACACACACACGCACGCACACACACGCACGCACGCACACACACACACACACACAATCAAGGAAGTTGTAATTGTATATGTACATAAAAGTCAAGTACTTATCAATACATGCTTCATTACATAACGCCAGGATGATTGGTGGTAATTAATGTCCTATATCATGACATTTTTTTAATATAAACAATGTTTCGACCTATAAGTTCTGATCTTAATTGTTTTTATTGCAGATGAACCATATGCTTGAGTTTGGATCAAATACACTCAGGGCTTGCCCAGGGACATAAAGCCAGATCCATGAGGGGGCCACACCATCAAGAGCTTTATAAACCACTACAATCATTTACAACGAAATCTAAAGACACTGGGGAGATCCTGCACACAAATGATTATTTCTTTCAATAGATTAACTTCATTTTGTTTTAAATTGTTTACATTTTGTTTTGCTCCCTAGCTTGTTTGTTATCTGAATGTCTGGTCACAGTTTCAACCATTTTTTTTTAAGAATTCCCACAAGATGGTGCTATGGGCAAACAATCCGCTGAGTTTCATTTACTCACGATTCAGAGAGGAGCTCAGGCCATTAGTGTTACAATCTGTGCATTAAACCTGCATTCAATCTTCAAACTCAAGCACAAGACACACATGATGAATCTTTAACACAATAAATACATGGGAACTTAGTTCAACCTTGTTTTCACAATAATACAACATGTCATATAGTGTGTATCATTATATTATGTCCGATGGTTTAATCCAGGGGTCGGCAACCCGCGGCCCTTTAAGCCCTCTGCTCTGGCTCCCTTGAGTTTAGACAAAAATAAGAAGGAAATAAAATAAAAGTATTTGTAGGACTATTTATATTTTGTTGCATGGTTGAAAATGTTTCGTATCTTGTATTTTGAGGTGATACTGTGACACATAAATAAAAACAAAACGGTTTTAATTAGGTCAACTAAAATATGCGTCACATCCTGCTACGGTCCCGCGCGAGCGCGCCTTTTCTTGGAGGCGAATAACCTGACCCCCGGCTCGATGAGCGAACTATGGATAAATCAAAGAAAAGTACCGGAGGAACACAGGATTTAGTTCTGCGTGGACAGAGTTATCTGCTTTCACAGCAAACGATGCTGATTTACCGGGATGTCTGATATGTGGAGAGAAGTTGTCAACGGTGGTGCAGCCTTTACGTATCGAGGAACAACACGGAGAGGAAGACAGCTGACGATCTTCAGTCATAATTCAATGGGTATGTAATTTATTTCAGAAAATACTTGTTGTTATATTCCATGGAATGCTCTTAACGTCCCGATAGCAATGAATATATTAAATGCTGACAATAAATACATACAAAAATTAATCTGTGGAAGCCGTAGCGCTGTAAAAAGCACGATCTGCCTCGGCCCGGCTAAAATAACTGGATGGCCTACCTGCCTGTCAGCCTTCCATCTGGGCACAAATTTATCTCGTGCCCTCATTGGTCATGTGCGCGTTCGTGTGTGTTGGAGGAGGGGCTCTGTAAGAAAGGGCATATTTTTTCCGCTTGTGTACTTTCAAATTCTAGCGCACTCGAGCTGGTTTCTCCATTCTTACCTACCCTACCTTTAACTCTTTTTAGGGTGCAGCTATATATATATTTATTTCAAAGTGGGCCCATTTTAATAATATTTTTTTCCCCTTCAAATGTGCAGAGGACTCCCCAAGTGCTGTGTATAATTTATTTTAAAGTAGGCCTGTGTAGTATTTTGAATTCTCCTTATAAGAGTTCTTTGTTTCTTATTAGAGGTTAACAGTTTTATATCATGTAATAAATAGCCTAATAAATGCAAAACAACTGTAGTTTTTGTCTGATATAACAATAAAAAACTATGAAATATGTTTTGCGGCTCCAGACAAAAAAATGTTTTGGAAAAAGGAGCAAAATGGCACTTTTGGTCAAAAAGGTTGCAGAACCCTGGTCTAAGTGAACGGTGACTGTAAAAACTACACTGCGCATGCGTATTTTCCTATTTAATGTGTGTGGCAAAAAACTAATGACCATAGGGGCACTGAGCTGCCATCCCCACCACACGTCATCTCCAAGCGGCAAACTCTGGGGAAGAGCCGGGAAGCCAATACGGAAGTGCCACACACTGCAGTTCATATATTGGCCGATAGGCGATGGCTGCAGAAAGGAGCAATTTCCATAGACCCCCATGTTAAAATGCCCAACTTTACAGCGGAAAAAAACATGTTTCTCTCCCTGGCTCCATACATTTTATTATCGATATAGTTAGATTCCACCTTCATGATTATGGATCTGTGAGTGAATTGTTTTCTAACGCGACCCTTTTATTTATATTAGGTCTTAAAGTTTGTGCATACATTAGGGCGTGGTCACTTTGATTGACAGATACGTGCCTCACTGTCAGCTAACAGCAACTTGTCCACTCTGCTAGGCTACAACCATAGAGGCTACAACGTTAGTTAGTCATAGTACTGTACTTGACCCTTTAGCTTTAGCCGTGTTCGTGGTGATATACCAGACAATTAAGATGTCGTGCTGTGCGCTTGAATGTACTAACAGAACTTCCAAGAAGTCTACTCACAGCTTTTTTCGGTGAGTAAAATGATAATATTATACATGTTAACCCCGTTAGCAGGTGTTTGTGTGCTTGTTAGCTTAGCTTGTTATGTAGCTAGTTAAGGACGTAACCCTTTATGCATGTGTATATATATATACAGTTTAGTTTATGATTCAGCCTTGGGTAAGACTTTTATAGTCTATGGCTATGACGCCCATAATGCTAAATGGGAGCAAATGTTAAAAGGGGACCCAATTATCCCAGTGGTGGCCGCCGGAGTCCGCCGCCGAAGCTAACCGGAGCCGTAGCTAGCCCTTTGCGGCTCCATTAGCTTCGGCCAGCGGCGGAGCCCGGCGTTATAACTGGAGATCAAGGAATGCAGCGAAACGCGGACTTGGTTCGCCTGCAGCCCGCTATAGTATTAGCTAAAGAAATGATGTTGAACAAGTCTTATTAAGCTGAACATCGCCACAATTGTTCTGCTATGTATCGGTACTTATTTTATTTTATTAACGTGTGAATGACAAGCATTAAGAATAACAACAAATAGCTATTTATCTTGCATATTGTCTCGTTTGATTATGAATGTAACGTTTATATAGTGGAACTACACTGTTTTATCAAAACCAAAGTGCCACGCAGTAACTTGGCAGGCATGTATTTCAGCAGGAAATGTGCAACCTAGATTACATTTACCAACACAGACTATATAGAAATATCTGTAAAAGTTGTTCATGCGTTATTAAGTGAATATGGCATTAACCCTCCTGTTGTCTTTGGGTCGGTTTTCATGTATTTTTGAATAAAGGTTTACTTTCGGTGATCCAGACAGGCTGGACCAGTGGGTGCTGAACATCCGGAGGAATACATGGACCCCCAACGTTTCTTCTCGCCTGTGCAGTGAACACTTTGAGAGTCATCCCTTCAGCACGGACTCATGGGTACAGATCCTTTTAAAAAATAATAATAACTTGGTTCCATTTGTGAGTGTAAATTGTTGTTACTAATTAAATACATGTTATACATTATACAATGCTAAATAATTGTTATGGCACAGCTTGCACATCAGTGATGAGTAATGTTCTTTTGATTAAAGGCCAAATTAAGATTTTGCCAGTTAAGTAAAGAAAAATAGAAATCGATTTGTTTGCAAACCATCACATTTCTCTTCAATGTATGCAAAGACTCTTTATCATAGATAGAGAATTGCCATTTCCCCCACATACTCTATGTTAAAAACAGATGAATTATATTACCTTTTTTTTACATTATTTTAATAGCAACATTCATTCATCTGTTGTCATCTTATAACTTATTTATCTTAACAGCTATCACTGTAAAAAAAAATGATTTAATTTAATTTTACTATACAATATTTATCTTTACATTCTGTTCTTGCATATGTCTTATTATATTTACGTGTATATAGATTTCTGCCTGCACTAATTTATTATTCTTAATTTAATTTTGAATTTATTTTATTGTTTTATGTCTTATATAACTGTTGCATTGTTGGAGGAGCTCGGGACAGATGATTTTCATTGCCATTCCCACACTGTAGCCTATGTGCTATGACATCAATCCTTTGAATCTGAATCTTGGAAACACGTAATTGTTGAAAAGATTAACTGAATAGTTAACATGTTGGCCCTCTATTGTCTTTTATAATGCACTCTTACATTTAAAACAACATTATTCAAAAGAAAGTTGAATATCTACAGACCTCAAAAAGTTATTTTATGTGTTTTTGTTTATTATTTTTATTAGGGAAGGAGATGCCTGAAAAACACTGCAGTGCCCACCATTTTCTATTTCACCAAAGAACAACAGTCTGGAAGGAGAAGCAGGTGAGTAACAATGACGAGGTCAGTGACACTCCTAGTTCGACTGTTAACAGCAAGGAGGAGGTTGCAGATGTCGACCATGGTAGTGGTGAAAACAGTCTTGCTGCTGATCAGAGCAATATCATTATGATACAAGGCATGCCTGAAGAAGCCTTTGTTGTTCCACATGTGGAGCGTAATGACATTCCAACAGTCAATGCTTGTGAGGATGTTGGTTTGGGTAGCAGCAGCCAACACACAGACTCCGCCTCTGTTCACTCTTACACTTGGGCTTTAAACTAAGACGGGTCATACTGAATAGTTTGTGCACACATTTCTAACATGTGATCTTTCTTTCATGTAGGACGCTTGAGGGAAGTTGCAACGCCTCGGCCAATGGGATGTCTTCTCCACGTGAAAGAGATTGAAGGCATCATTTAAAACTTGAGACCATTTTCCAAAAGGTATGACTTGTATTGGCTTAGATAGTAATGGATTACATCGAACACGAATCAAGATCGTATAGAGAAAAAGGGAAGTGTAATCCTTAGTTACATGGGAAGAGATGTAATCGCATTAGTTTGACTTTTCTAATAATAGGGAAACTCAGGATTACAATCTTATTCAAAACCTAAAAAGAGCAGATAGTGCTTGTTGTAAAATGATCAAATGGTATCTCTTCTCTGAAGCCGTACTGTTCTGGAGGATAATACTTTCATTGTGAATCCGACACCTACTGCCTGAATCTGCTTTATGGTATTATATTATACATTTCAGTAAACACATCATATTAATATTTCTTCTCTCCTGTGTTTATTTGCATTGCATTTGATATTGAAGTAATCCAAAACAAAAATAAAGTTATCAGGTTACATTACTTTTATATCTTGATACTCACATGCAGTTACTGGTTGTGTTTTTGGCAAGTAGCCCTCCCAAGCCTGTGCATAGGTTATATCATTTTAATTACTGATACAGTTGTTGCACATCTTTAATTTATTTTGTAGTGTACTTAAGTCATACAATGATTCGAAACCTTTACTTTTCATAAAATGCAAGATGTAACTTTCAATGTGGCTTTATCACATTTTCAATGTAAATAGATCTGATTTAAATAAAGAGTAAAAGCACAATCTTAAATGTTGACAGTTATCATTTTCCTATGCTTATTGTTAATGTAGTGGTGTTATGAACAAAATGTTGTCCTAAAGGAAATTAAGATGTTTTTTATTTGTTGACAAAAGATTTAAAGTTGATGCTCACAACATGTGGGAACATTTATAGAGAAAAAATGTTCTATTGTAAAACAAATATTTATCTGCATACTGAACAATTTAGAAACTCTCTAAAAGGTATTATCTTCTGTGACGGTACGACCCTGTAGGGATTGTGGGTATTGCACTTCATAATTACATTCTATGGTAGGCTTATGACATTGATGCCAACATACATGGGACTAGGGGAGACCTTCCTGTTGTTTGCATTGTCACTGATACATGACAGCGTAGTATTCATTGTCAAGATTTTGTGTTTTTAAACTTGGGACTCTTTTCAGACTGCTCCGGCTTGGGAAAAGATTTGAGCCTTAATGTGTAATGTTTTCTGTATTGTATGGTAAGCTTATCCTTTCATTTGATAGTCCCATTTGGATGTGATAGCTAACATTTTCAGTAAGTAGTAGACAAAAGAAGTGAAAATATGAATGTAATTTATTTTCAATATTTACATAAATACATAATTATTTTAACAAATAAAATAACAAAAAACATCATAACAAATACAAAATAAAAGGTTTGACAGACAGCCATGCCCAGCGTGGGCCTGGAGAGCTGCAGAGTCCATTGGGGGAAGAGGGGGGGGTGGGATGTGGGGAAGAGGAAGAGCAGCCATGTTAACAGTGTTATGGCTACAGATGTAATATCTAACTCAACATTAGCCATGACAGTCTGGGCTTAGCAAGGGCCTTAGAATACATACTCTAAAGGCCAAATCCAAAGACAGTGATACTGACATTTTAGCAGTTCACAGTCTTTGGAGGTGGTCTTTCAGGCAATTGGCTAGTGACTTTACAAAAATATCATTTCCCCAAGGGGTGAAATTAACTCCATCTCGCAAAAACAGCCCAGGACTGTCATGTCTAATGTTGGAGTGGTCAACAATGGCACCATTTAGGCTATGAACAAAAGTAGCCATAACACTGTTAACAAACTTCCGGGCCTTGTCAATTTTGACAGGATTTGCACCAGCCCTCCACCGGCGCCTCTGGTTCATCTGGGAGAGCATGATCTTCATGCCAGGGTGCCGATGGTGAAGCTGGTGCAGGTCCTCCTTCATCTGGTTCAGCAACTGAACACTGGGCACATCCCCCAAGTCATTGCCGCCACAGTGGATGAGGAGGACATCCGGGACTGCTCTTCCTCGCAGGGAGTAGGAAAAGAAAGGGAGGACACCTCTCCAGCGCAGTCCACCCCAACCGAACCAGCACACCCTCAGGTCGAGGCCAAGGTTGCTGCCGATGGTCTCTGTAGCTCTCTGGGCTGTCTCCGATTATCCATACAGTCACTATGGGAGGAAAATAAATGAGAGCAACAAATGCTTCAGATCATGAGGAATATCAAATGAATTATAAAGGGTTTCTCATTTTGTTCCTTTGACAATAACATGCAAAATAACTATGAAATCACACCTGTATGGTTAAAAGTAACAAGAGAGCAAAACCTCAAAAAACAGATTAACAGCACACAGTTTTATATATATATTTATATACTGTGTGCTGTTTATCTACAATTGTGCACACATGTATATGTATAGTATGTTTGTGTGTAATGTCAACCATCTGAAGTCATGTAAAGTAAGCCAGGACCATCAACTTACAGGTTGTGCAGTTTGGCGTGGAGGAGGTTGCCATCTTCTTTTTTCTTAATGCTGAAATAAATAAAAATGGTTTAATCAATATAAAAGCACCTTTCTTTTTCAACAGTCATATTTCATTAATCACATTTAATTCACGCAACACTGGCCATATCTCTGCTAGTTTACAAAGTTTAGTTACAAATGACATTTATATTTGAAAAACGGTGAAGCACTTAAAAAACAATTGTATAGTGTAGGTTCAAGAACATTTAAATCAAAAGAACAAGTTTTGTAAAGTTACAGGGTATCTTACCTTCAGAATATGCCGGGAACGAGGAGCAGTGACCTCAAGCTGGGTTGTTAGCATAGGTTGTTAGCTTAATACTGAATAGAGCATGTTAGCTTAGCTTCTTAGCCTGAGCTAGGTCTGGAACGTCACGCTCGGTGGCAGCAGGTCCCGCCCTGTCCAACCTCGGCTCCGCCTCAGCACCGCCTCTTTGCCCTTATTTGGAGCAGGCGGGAGAAGGCGGGAGTTAGACTCTGACGTCGCTGTCGAGCCGTTAGTGGCCGACTCCGCCTACTAAGGGCTTCACGGCAACTCTGCAGAATTCTATGGGTGACGTCACGGACCCTACGTCCATTTATATATACAGTCTATGGTCATCTCACATCATTCAGAGCTGAAAAGTGCAGCGAAAAGTGTGGTGTGTGAAGAGGAGGAGAGAGAGCTGCAGTGAGGCGTCCTAAAACCAGGAAGTAAGCTGCGCATGGCTTCCCTCCACAAAAAAGCAATGAGATTTCTCCATAGGATTTTAGAAAATAGCTGGAAATAAGATCTGTGGGAAACGTAGCTGTTAGATAAATGCACGTTTTGTTCAACCGGATAATATCCACACGTCTACCCTACTTTTTTTTTTTCACTTACATTTTTATTGACATTTTTATAAACATACAAAACAACATATAGTTCAGTATACACTTGAATTAGAGACCCATTGAAGAAGAAAAAAGAAAATACAAATAATAATAAAAACAAGCAAACAGTGACATGGAAGCTTTCTATCCTATTTTAATGCAACATCATGGTCTGGTTCCAACTCTCAATTTGTGGTGTCATTCATTTTTCTTTTATATTCAACCCATTTTTCCCATTTAGACTCAAATTTCCCTTCCTGGATCCTCAATATGTGTGTGAATCTCTCCATATCAAATATTTCCTGTACTACTCCCAGCCATTGCTCCTTTGTAGGTGGATCTGCTTTGTACCATGCTCTGGTAATTGTTTTCTTGCTGGCAGCCAGCAGCACCTTAATCAGGTATCTGTCCCCACCCTGTGAGTTTTCCTGCACCAGATTCCCCAAGTATAAAATCAGGCCGGTCTTAGGAACCTCATAACCTAAGATCCCCTTCAATACTCCCCACACTTCCTCCCAGTATCCCTTCATCTTTTGGCATTTAAAAAAAATGTGTGTGTGGTCTGCCCCCACCTCGCCGCATTGCCTCCAACATGCGTTCTGTTCCGGGGCATACCTCCCTTTTATCTTTGGGGTTATGAAGTATCTGATTATGTTTTTCCACCCAAATTCCCTCCATACCCTTGACCCAGTAGTTGAATGCTGCACTCTACATACATTATACCATTCTTCCTCTGTCATATCAATCCCGAGTTCTTTCTCCCACTTTTCTTTTATATATAGAGTTGAATTCCCCCTACTCTCCAACAGAGCCTGATATAGAGCTGAAATCACCCTGCCTTTCTTCCCTTCATATGCTTCAATCATGACCTTAATTACCCCATTTTGTTTAGTGTTTTTATCCATTTTTATTTCTTTTATATAATAGTCTCTCACCTGTAAGTATCTAAAATGGTCACCCCTTTCCAGATCAAACTTATCTCTTAGATATTGAAAACTCTGCATTTCCCCTTTTTCCACCATCCTACATATTGCTGTAATGCCCCCTCGGGCCCATCGCTTAAAACCTGCATCTTCTTTTCCCGGCTGGAATTCATTATCACTTGTTATCCATCTCAAAATCTTTGTCTGTTTTCCTATTTTGTATCTCTTTATTACCGTGTTCCAAGTGTTTAAAGTGAATTTTGTGATTGGGTCTAATACGTTTTCCTGTGTCCTGAATAATTCTTTATCCCCGAGTAGTTTTTGAATCTGGTTGTTTTCCCCATTTGTTTCGATGTCCTTCCATTTAGCTACGTATTCCATATTACACCAGCATGCCACTGTTCTGATTTGTGCTGCATAATAATAATCCTGGAAACTCGGCACTGCCAATCCTCCTCTCCCTTTGGGTAGCTGCAGTGTCGCAAGCCTAATCCTGGGCCTTTCCCCCCCCAAATAAACCTTGAAATCCATTTATCCCATTCCATAAATTGACTTTGTGGAATAGATATAGGTAGTGATTGGTAAAGGTACAGTAGCCTAGGCAGTATATTCATTTTAACTATTTCAATCCTTGAACTAAGGTCTAAGGTCTGTATTGTCCACCTACATAAATCCCTCTTGATATTCTGATTGATCTGCGTATAATTTGCATTGTATAATTTGTCTAATCCTTTTGTGATGTTAACCCCTAAATATTTAATTGTATCCATGTCCCATCTAATTCTGTATTTGTCTTTGATCTCTGGTGTTGGGGTGTAGTTTAGTGCTAAAATCTGTGTCTTTGTCACGTTTAGTTTGTACCCTGAGTATTGTCCATATTCCTCCAGTAAATCCATCAGTATCGGGAAGCCCACGTCTGGTTGCCCCATATATGCTATCAAGTCGTCCGCAAATAGTCCCAATTTGTGTTCTAAACCTCCTGCCTCAACCCCCTTTATATTCTGGTTCTGCCTGATTGCTTGGGCCAATGGTTCGATGAAGATATCAAAAAGTGTTGGGGAGAGACAGCAGCCCTGTCTTGTCGACCTCTCTAATTTAATCCGATCCGTCAGACTACCGTTCACTTTCACTCTAGCTGTTGGTTCATGATACAATGATTTTATACATTTGATTGACTTTTCATTAAATCCAAACTTTTCTAAGACATTATACAAATAGACCCAGTTCACACTATCAAAAGCTTTTTCTGCATCTATACTCACTAAAATTGCACTGTCTCCCCTCCTTTGGGCCTCCTCCACTATATGAATTGTTTTCCTTATATTATCTTGTGTCTGTCTCCCTCTAATAAAACCAGTCTGGTCCTCATCTATAATGTCGGGCATGAATGTCTCAAATCTTTTCGAAATTATGGACGTATACATCTTGTAGTCTACATTAAGTATGGATATTGGTCTAAAGCTACTACATAATTCTTTATCCTTGCCTTCCTTGGGAATTGTAGTAATGATAGCCTCTTTCCATGACGGGGGAGTTTTGTTCTCTTTCATAGTATATTTAAATGATGCCAACAGTAAGGGGCTTAATTCCGATTTGAATATCTTATAAAATTCGGATGGCAGCCCGTCGCTGCCTGGTGACTTGCTATTTTTCATTCTACTAATTGCATCCCCCATCTCTTTTTCTGTAATATCTGAGTTCAATAGCCTATTCTGTTCTTCTCCTATCGATGGTAGGTCCAGCCCCTCTAAAAATGCCTTCATACTCTCTTCCTCTGCTGCAGTTGGTTGTGCGTATAGTGTCCTATAATAATCCTCAAATGCTCTCTCTATGTCCTCCGGCTCTCTTAGTAACTCATTGGTTTTAGGATTCCTAATCTTATGTATAGTGTTTAATGTTTGTTGTGCCCTTATCTTTCTAGCCAGTAATCTATTTGCTTTGGGCCCCCCTTCATAATATGCCTGCTTTACAAACCTAGCTTTCTTCTCCACCTCTATTAATAATATATTTTCTATCTTCCCTCTAATGTCCTTAACCTTCCTAAGTGTCTCTGGGTCATTTGTATTTTTATGTTGCCTCTCTAATTCTTTTAGTTGCCCAGTTACATTTTGGTAGAGTTCCAGTCTGGTTCTCTTAAGGTGTGCCGTTTGTGTTATTAGTTTCCCCCTTAATACTGCCTTTAGTGCATCCCACAGAATAGTTGGGTCTACTTCCCCATTATCATTTTCCTCCTTATATCTGATTATCTCTCTCTTTATTTCTTCCACTAACCCCTTATTGTTTAATAGACCCACATTCAATCTCCAGACGGTGTTCTTCCTCCTACCATTTAGATTCAATGTTAGATATATTGCACTATGGTCAGACAGGTCTGTAACACCTATTCTACAGTCTTCTACCCTATATTTATCTCCCTTTGACATAAAAAAGTAATCTATCCTAGAATAGACTGAGTGTGGGTGTGAGTAGTGTGTGTAGTCTCTATCTAGTGTGTGTATATCTCTCCATATATCTGTGATTCCTAGTTCCTTCAGTTGTATGTTCATGTATCTGACAATATGCGTCCTAGCCTTCCTTGTACTTGTTGTATCTAAATCATAGTTTAGTACCACATTGAAGTCCCCCCCGCAAATCAGGATTCCTTCCATTTCCACAGCTATGATATCAAACAATTCCTTAAAAAAAGTCTTATCGCTGTCCGGTGGGGCGTAGACATTAATTAGTGTAACCATTTGTCCTTCCATTTTCCCCTTGATCACCACATACCTCCCCTCTCTGTCATATATTTCTTTGTTTATTTCAAATTTTACTGAGTTCCCAATTAGTGTAGCCACCCCTCTCCTACCTTGTTTAAATGAACTATAAAATGTGTTGTTATATCCATACCTTTTCAGTTTTTCATGTTCTTGTACTGATAGGTGAGTTTCTTGCAATAAGATAACCTGCATCTCCTCCTTTCTAAATTTGGTTAATACTTTCCCCCTTTTAATCGGATTGTTCAAACCATTGACATTTAACGACACCATTTTGATTCCCCTACGTTGCATTATATTTCCCTTCAAAGCATCTTTTCGTTCCCTCCATGTCACAAAACACAATATATATAGTAGCAGCAACCGCTAAGCTAAACAAATACAAATTAAACATCAGAACTTGATCTTCCAAGGTTTTCGGGGGTTTCAAAAATATCCCCCTTCCCCCGCTGGTGGGTGGAAGGTAAGGCCTCTCCTAGTGAGAGGGCCCCCCCTAGTGGCGGAGATCTCTCCTGTGGCTGATCTCCCAAGCTCACTATAATTGTCCAGCGTGTGGTTTAAACTCCGGAGCTCCCGGCCGGAACTTTGTGAAAATTGTTCATATAGTCTTTAAACCCCTGGTGATTCTATGTTTCTAGTGAATTAGCACTTCTTTAAATTAGTCCGAATGAAATCGTAAAATGTTATAGATAAATAATTCCCCAGCCTGCAGTGCATACAGTCCATACAGGTTCCTTTTATAAAAACAAATAACACTCTTTCTTACTCACCCACTGCAGTGTTTCAAAGGTATTTTCGGGGCACAAAATAAAAGGCTATAGCATTTATAAGTAATTTGGTTAAATCTGTTTGTGTCTGTGCTCTGTCTTTTTCTGATCGCGTGGCCCGTCACCTCTCATCCTTCTGTCTTTTCAACGCTGTATCTTGTTCCCTCACAGACTACTCATCAACACCCTCGATACGGTGCCGGTCTTCCCTCACTCCCATCTCGTTGTTGTCTCCCCGCTCTCGTCTCCGAAGTCTGGTCCACTTGCGCGCTGCCTCCAGTCTCTGCAGCAGCGTAGGTCTCTCTACTCCCGGGTCCGGCACCTGCCAGCCTCTCTGCCGCATCGCCCTCGCCGCGTCCTGAGCACTCTTATACACTATCGTTCCTTCGTTCCAGTAAACCCTCAGTGTGTCCATTGGAGATTGAAAACGAATCCCCTTATCTTTGAGAATTCTCTTGAGCCCCGCATATTTCCGGCGTTTAACCGCCACCTCAGAGGAATAATCGTGGTCGAATGTCACTCTCCGTCCCTTCACTTCCATCGCCGTTCGCCAGGCCGTCTTAATGACGTTCTCCTTGACCTCGAACCTCAAGAAGTTGACAATAATGGCTCTTGGGGGTTTGTCTGGTTGTGGTTTTGGAGCAGGTGCCCTGTGCGCCGTTTGAATCTCCAATTTAATATCCTCCGACATTCCCAGCTCCTTGTGAATTAACCTGTCGACGTACTCGGAGACCGAGTCTCCCTCTATTCCCTCCTTCAACCCCCAGATTCGTATATTATTTCTTCTCGACCTCCCTTCTATGTCGGACAGCTTATCTTGGAGCTTGGTTTGTTGTTCAAGAGAGGCCATAATAATGTCCTGGACGTCGGTACTCCACTCCTCGACCCCAGCCGTACGCTCTTCTAGGATCTCCATATCCTTCTTTTGGGCCCGCATCTCCGCCTCAGCGGTCTCAAAGTTTCTATTTGTTTCCTCTCTGAAGCTATCAAGCCCTTGCTTCATATCTTCTCCGTGTTTGTCCATATATTCTCTCAGTTGTCCCATTTCTTCACTTACTCCTCTTATATTTTCTTCCATCCGGCTGCCAATTTGATCCAGTTTAGCATCCATGTTGTGCTGGGCTTTCTCGAGTTTATCCCGGATGGCGTCTAAGCTAGTCTGCAGCGCCGACACCCAGCTAGGTTGCTCGTCGTTGCTAGCTTTAGCGTTAGCCGTTAGCGGCTGACTGTGTTCCGTCTGGACCTGCATCTCTCCCGCTGTTTTTCGGCTTTCGTCTTTTTCTCCGTTCCTTTCTTATTTACTAATTTGCTCATGACCTATTCTTCCAACTTCGAATCACATTTATCGGGGTTTTCTTCCTTTTTGAACTTATTTGGCCGGGAGCTCCTCTTCTTAGCTGCTTATCGCCTCATGTGTAAACCGGAAGTCGTCTACCCTACTTTTATCATTTTATAATCATAAATCTATCGATTAGATTTATGATAGACTTTTGAAACTACAAGAAGATAAGGAGGACTTTTACAAAAAAGTAATAGAGATTTTTGTCCAGAAGGATAGGCAAATGGACTTCATCTTCAAGTCAAGGTTTTATTGAAAATGGGATCTTTCTAAGAGAGAACAATTGAATATTTAAATGATAAAATAATTTTTTTTGGGTATCCTTCTGTTGAACTGTCTGTTTAAAATTAATTGAAGCATCAGACAAAAAAAGCTTTTGAAAATAATATTATATTTTGATTTAGGTCAAAATATAATATTTGTAAACCTGAAGAGTCAGAGCCAGTGCGTCACCAGCCATGAACCTCACTGCAGGAGCTTATATATACAGACATCTAAGTTGTTGGTGCCCCACCACTTTTGTACATATAGAAACGCCACTGTGCACTTCAACACAATTGGCCATTGTTGTTGTCGGTGTGAGCTGTGAGGGATTTCCGCACGGTTACGTCATGAGTGACGCAAACAATGACGCAATGATGCAGCACCAGTCGGACTCTGGGCGGTGTGAAAAGAGCCGGAGCTAAACCGAAGAACCGGTTCTGAACCTGAAAAGCTCTAGCACGGAGCTTGAACCGGAGATGCGTTGGTGTGAATGAGGTATCAGTCTGACAGGAGAGGACTCTCCTCCAACTTGTTGTAGAAACAGATCCTTATGTACGTTAGCGCAGCTAGCGAACCAGATGCTAACAACAACAATCCCCAGCACCTGTGCGCTCTCTCTCCCTCTCCCTCTCTCTCTCTCGCTCGTCGTGCCACACACACACACAGCCTCATGATAGGCCCCTGATCTGATCTCCGTAGGCCCCTGGGCCCAGGAGTTCAAAACTTTAAATCTCAATCAGACCCGATCAGATTTTGAAATCCCATTTTTTGTGATCCAGACAAGTCGGCCAGATGTTGTCCCTGTAGTTCAAAGCAATTCAGGATAGGATCACCCTGATCAAGATTACGACTTTTCAAGATGGCTAGATCCTGAATATCAGTGCGTTAATCCTACCGATCGCCATCTAGTGGACATGAAAAATAATACAAGGAAGACAAGAGACCACATTGCAGAGACATCTATAATGTCTAATTATATTTTTAAATTTGAAAGGTGATAACAGATGATGGACTTTTTTTTGTTGAAGATATTTTTACTTTAATCTAAATTACATTTGTTATTGACAATCTTTGTTGTGATTGTTATGAGCATAAACATTTATGTTATCAACATTTGGTTGAAAACAAAATAGGCTGCCACAAACGTGAGCAAAAATGGAAAAATAAAATGTATTTCCCATGAAGGCTAAAAATGGTGTATTATTTCAGTTAACAAACTTTGCCATCTTATTTAAATTGAAACATATTTTAAATAAATTGTACAGTACATTTTGCTCTGGTAATCCACTGGAAATCCACCCCTCTGGTGGGATCAGGATAATCCAGTTGTTTGGGATCAAACTGATCCCAATCCTGTGTTGTCGGTTTGAACTACCGTTTTGAAGATTTGATCCAGATTAAAGCTTGGATTGGTTCCCTGTCCCCAATCCACCTGATCAGAGTCACCTCTGAGCCACACTCTGTGTTTCTTTATGAGTCTGTGAGGATGGAGAGCACCAGGCGAGCTTCCAACACGAGCTATACTAAACTAGAAGTTCATGATAGCGCTAGAGGCAATGAAATACAAGTCCCCTGAAATAAATAAATGTGGCATTATGAAATAAAAGTCTCTTGAAATAAATAAATTAGGCATTATGAAATAAAAGTCCCTTTTATTTAAATGAACATTTATATACATTTATTGACTTATTTATTTATTTCAGAATGTATTTCATAACCTTATTTATTTACTTCATAGGCATATATATATATATATATATATGTATGTATGTATTTATTTAATTATTTATGTATTTCATTTTGGCTTAAACGGCATTCCATATTACACATGGTGACAGTTTGATAAACAGAAGGATAAAGGTCGGTCAGCAGGAAAAGCTCACGTGTAGTGCCGACAGGGCAGCGTCCAGTTACCGCACGAGCTCACTGATCTGAGGAGTGCTGACACATGTACGCGCTCAGCAGAGGCAGGCGGGCAGAGGGATGCGTTCCAGGGACCGGGACACTGGTTTCTCCTGTGGAAGCTGAACACCCGGACACACCGGGACACACACCGGAACTCACACCGGGACACACACCGGAACTCACCGGGACACACCTGGACACACCGGGACCATGTCTCTGCTGAAGCAGCGGGGGAGGGAGCTTGAGCGCTTCGATGGACTGTCGCTCATTTACTGGTACGTGACAAATAGCCCAACTGAAGGTTCATCCTCTACAGGAGAAAAGCAAAACTTATTTTTCCATTCCGCATTCTTTGTGCCTTCAACAGACTCAATACTGTCCCGTGAAGGAAGCCACCGGCAGTATAAAGCAGCCTGTTACAGCCTCTAATAGTTCTGCTTTGTAGCACTGGCTCACTGTTACAGCTTTACACCTCTGCAGTGGAGTCATCACTAAGTTGATTGCAGTTTTAATTTAAGGGTTATTTTTTTTGTTCATAAAGCAGCATACAATTAATCATCTTCCAGGAAATCAGTATCAAAGTTTTCCAAATCAAAAGAAACAGATGTGATTGCCTTGGCCGTGGGTGAGTGGGGCAGTTTGGAGAGGGGTGGGGGGGTGATTTGGTCCCTGCTATGGCCCTGAGGGGAGGAGTCAGTCAGCTAAATGTAGGTGCTGAGTGGACTGTTGGGGCAGGATTTAAAGGCGAGCTGCAGGGCGCTGGGTGACACTCTCTCGATGACACTCCACTTGTGCCAGCCATCTTTCCCACACACACATCCTGCCCTGAAGCTTCCCTCATGATTCTCTCCTCCAAGAAGTTACCCGAGCTCTGGGACTACTTTCTGATTTACGTATCCGGAGCCTTAGAGTTTAATCCGGACTGCAACGACGTCGACCTGGGAATGTTTCCCCTCAGGATGAACCCCACCATTAAGACCAGGTAGGCGTGGGTCAGGGAGACAGTGTGTGTGTGTGCGTGCGTGCGTGTGTGTGTGTGTGTGTGGGGGGGGGGGGTTACTGATCCTTGTATAGAGTGAGAAAATTAGTGTATGGGATATGCACAATAATGACTTGTTGACCTTTGATATTTAGGAATACCAGACACTGATTTTTAGTTTGTACAATCACAGGTGGGAAGTAACGATAGTACATTTACTATTTAAGTACTTTACTTAAGTAACATATTGAGGTACAGGTATTTGTCCCGTACCGTCACGGTTCGGACGTCATGGTTCGGACGTCATGGTTCGGACATCACAGTTCGGTGCATGCAGTCACACGACGAATACGCCTTTTTTTTTTACAGGCAGTATCCACTACACTATATATAATCCAGGAGGCGGTATTGCGCCTAAAAGCTGTTTGCCAGCCGCCCTTAAACAACAAATGAAGAAGAAGAAGAAAACACAGCAAAACGAACAAAATACAAGAAGAAGAAAAGTTAGTATGGCGATTTCAGACAACACACAGGAGCTAGAACCCATAGATATAAATACTAGATGGCTCAAGGCGGAGTTGTCACTACCCGATCTGCAGCCCTGCCCGATCTGCACTGCGCATGTGCGAGATGGTCCGCCATATTTGACAACTATATACAGCAACTCAAATAGGACATTAGACGTCTAGACGGCTGCCCGATTTGCCTCGTGCATGCGCGAGTCATAAACATCTCAAATATCTATACACAAATCTTTTGTTATTTTATTTTATTTGAAATAAAATGAAGGACATTCACAGTTAATGTAATTAGATAAATTATGAATTCCATACATATTGCATACATTCACAGTCAATATTTATTCAGTATGATAGCTGTCTAACAGAAGTTAAATCCATTTCTCACTTATTCTGACAATGTACTTAACCCCAAATAAAAGAACCCCATAAAAAGAGTTGTTAAATAATAGTGAAGCCACGTTGTATTAACAATAACTCTTCTCTCTCGAGTTTTATTTTTGTGCTTTGCTAAAAGTCACTGTGTCAAGTGTCCTACTTGGGTTGCCGTACGGAGTTGTCCAATATGGCGGACCATCTCGCACATGCGCACTGCAGATCTGGCAGGGCTGCAGATCGGGTAGTGACAGGAGTCACCAGCGTAGCTCACCGGCGGCCATCTTGCCACAGTCAACAGCTACTGCTACAGCTGTTGTGAGGTGAGTGATCTGCACAAAAATACTCTTAACTCGCTGACATCTTGATTTACAAACGGTTTGGTTTATTATAAACGTTATTAGCATGGCGGCTATGATACAGGAGACAACAAGACATGTTGAAAAAAAAAGTTCACGATTATAATTATAAGTATGCAGTATCATAACTACATCTTTGATGTTTATAACAAACCAAACCGTTTGAAAATGGAGCAATCTACGGTTATTTCAATAGTGCACCATAGACA
The DNA here is from genome assembly GCF_902827115.2 of Pseudochaenichthys georgianus. Classification (NCBI taxonomy): domain Eukaryota; kingdom Metazoa; phylum Chordata; class Actinopteri; order Perciformes; family Channichthyidae; genus Pseudochaenichthys; species Pseudochaenichthys georgianus. Next base: position 275,416 of record NC_047510.2, read on the forward strand.
TAATGTTATGAATGAGCGAGCTGCCTGTGGCAAGATGGCCGCCATGTGGCGACGTTGGTCTCCATTGGCCAGCAGCGCGGGTGAGTCATCTAGTGTTTATATATATCTATGCTAGAACCCACCTGCTTCTTTTAAATCAGCTGTGTGGGAACATTTCGGGTTCCCTGTGGACTATAATAACGATGGAGTGCGAGTGGTGGATCGGACGAGGACGGTGTCCCGGCGTTGTTAGACAGCGGTGCGGTATGCTAATGACAACACACGCCGAACATGCTAAATCACATCAGAAGGCATCACCCAGATTTGCCAATCACCGGAGCCCGGCAAAAGACAACAGCAGTTCAACAGCTGATCCCCGCTGTTTTTAATAAGCCAAGAGACATGAAAGCCGAGAGACCAAAATAAATAATGGAAGCTTTTGACATATTTCAACGGCTATGCACCCTTGGAACACTTTTTATTATTTATTTTGTAATATTTTCAAGACATTCTTTTTAGTTTTACAGCTTATTGAACCATCATTTGACATCAGCCATTATAGATAATACGGCCATCTGAGTGTGTGTGGTATTGTTTGTGCTAGTGTACTGTGTAATACAGTTAATTATTCAAAACTTGCTGAAACTTGCACTACTGTTCAAAAATAAATAACAACAAACCTGGAATTATACATTTGGGCCTTTTTTTTGCTTTTTCTGGTTGTACCGAACCGTACCAAACCGTGAACCCCAAACCGAGGTACGTGCCGAACCGTGAACTCTGTGAACCGTTACACCCCTAACATGAACTTTACTTGAGTATTTTATGCTAGTTTACACTTCTACTCCGCTACATTTAAAAAAAGTAAATCATCTGAATACATCTTCCACCAGTGGACACTATATAAGTCTGGGGCTTGTATTTGATGCTGTAACAGTGTAACAGTGTAACAACTGATTGGTAAACTCATCATAGATGGAGTACTTTATAAAGAGGTTTAATTTGCGAGTTACCTTATTACAGTGTTAATAACATGTGCGTTTCTCTGCCTGGTAGAAGGTGATTGGCTTGGGCAAGGGAAATTATTCATGGTCGTCTGTTCTTATTTCTGAATGATATGAAGGCATTGCTTGAAAAACTCAATGTCTGCCATGCAGTTGCATAATCCGTCACTCAAACTGAAAGACATGGTATGAATAGATGTTGCTAGTCTGTTTGGCTGCAGGTATACAGTATATGAGTAATAACGATGACTCGTAACAAGATGTACGGGGAAAGCTTTGACACGTGTACTTTAGTCGATTGTTTCCCTGCAGTTCAGCCTTGTTTCTGATTCATACTGACTTAATAAAAGTAACCAGGAGGAGTGATCATGAGTCATGCTGACTGACATGACGCTGGTTTATTGAACAGTTGTGGCGATGTCATCCTGCATCATCAGCACTCCATGCATCACATCCCTGAGCTGGACTGAACCTGATGTGTTTCTCATATAGACATCCTGTAAAGAAAGAAGAAGTGATTATAAGCATCATGAGTTGAGTATGGACCTGACACATTCATTCAGGTGGACAAAATGTATAGTGTGAGTACAGAGTGTATTTCTGCTATATTTAACTTATTCACTTCTTTAAATGTAAGTGTAAAAGCACACTGGGAAACATTATGATTCTAGGATGAACTCTATCAATAGTATAAAGACATAAATGGTGTTTACGAAGGTAATAAAGCAGATTACTTGTCATTTCAGTTGATGTGGTTCATTCATGTGCTCTGAAACATTTGAACAGAGATACACGGAGCATGAACCCCACAGTGCTCTGCCAGCACTGATCCAACAGGAAGTCGAAACCAAGTGCAATCACTGTTCTTTTCCTTTTCTCTTTCTTTTCATTTTCAGATTAGCTTTTGGCACTAGATGATTTGACTAGACAGAACCATCAGGTCAATGTTGGGTCTTTTGTTCAAAATCTGCCCATGCTCTGGCTCCCCTCTGACACGATGGATCAGAGGGGGTCCTGCAGTGGTTTTATGATCAACCTTTGAATTTGAAAAACGTAGGCAAGACGGTTATGTTTAGTCTTTGATCAGAATCAAGATTGTTGCCGGAAGTCCCCACGGAGAGTAACTACGGTAGAACTATTCTTTATACATCCATGGGTACAACTTCAGATACAAATGAACACATGATGAAATATGACCCCCGGTTTGATGATTGACGGGTCACAGAACAATGGGGGCTATCTCCCCTACCCACAATTTAAAGTCATTCACACAGACTCTCTCCTCTTTGCTCTTCTCTCTGTGTGGAGCAGCGAGTTCAGCTTCAGAACAAAGTGAGAAACAAACAATGGCATTAAATATTATTAATATGTCGGGTAGTAATGGATGTATTTATTTTCTTCTCAGAGTGTACGAGAATGTGTAGTTTATATGTTAGTATTTTAAAAAATCCCCCTTCTGGGTGGGTTTTCAGCACGTGTTCCTTATTATGTTATACAGTTCAGCTTTGATTCCATCATCTCATTAAACCTTATTTAAAAGCATTCTTGAGTTCTGTGAAGGGATATAAGGGATATATGCACTGTACTTCACTTGAAGTAGAAGTGTATATTACAGCATGATTTTCTGTTGAATAGATTTGAGTGGTTCAAAATTCGGGTCGCGATTTATTGACAAAAGAAAAAGTGGGTCCCGAGGCCTGACCAGTTGAGAACCACTGATCTAGAGACAACACAGCTGTGTCTATTTATATATTTTTAACAGGTGACTTGTTTAAAATGATATGTGTGTAATGGATGGTTTTTAGCAATCAGTAAAAATCTGAAATGCAGCGCACCCTTTTCCAGATTAGAACAGCAGGGCAGAGTTAGAGATGGGGTTAAAGACTGTAAAGAAAATGGACTGGTACTACGAGGAACTGCAGACTGGGCAGGACTGATGGAGAGCGATAGCTAAATTGTTTCTTTCTGGGGATATAAAAACAAGCCACACTTTGAGCTTCCTGTATGATATACAGGTATAGAAAACCCAGAAGTATGGAGTTAAATCCAATAGTTTGTCTGTCAGTATAATGACAAATGTGGCATGTTATGAACTAGCTAGGTCACCTATTTTGCAAAATCCACTTTTTCACGTCTTTTAAAAATAAACATGTGTCCCCTCTGTGTAAAGAGATTCTGAAAGTTTCAGGAAAAAAGATTTGCTCTCTTTTTGTCCTGATCCATTTATATAAAAACCTGTCTGAAAATCAGCTGATCAGATTTTGGCCACTTGATGATGTCATAACGATGTTTTGGCTTGTGTAACCATTAGCCAATCAGCAACCAAGGTAACCCCCCCCACTTTATCACCTGAATCTCCTCATAGAGCACCATTAGGCGCTTTAGGCGCCTCTAGGCGCTTACTAGATGAAAATAAGGAGCCACTCCCCACGCCCCTCTGAGAGATATTTGGTTAAAAATAACACAATAGTCGCTTTCACACCAAGTACTTTTCCCAGAAATAGTTCCGATAGTTCCTGGGATGTTGCGTTAAAAAAATATCTTTTTTTCCGGGAACCTTTTCTCCCCTTTGCAGTCCCTGCTAGAGAGGTGGTATTTTCCTGGGGGGAAAAGGTTCCCATTTCTGATTGGCTGGGTGAATTGCAAACCACGCCCCGTAAAACTCGGAAAAGTTTTGTGAAGCCGCCATTGTATTTGCTGGCATTAGCATTAGCCCCGCGCACCAACGGAGAGAAACTAACATGGGAGCGGTGGAGTGATGACGAAATGTTGCTAGGAAGACTCTCAGCAGGTTCTACTGAAGCCAGTCCCCAACTCCGGGAACTTCCGGCCGGGGACTTCGGGTCGCAGTATACGCCGTGAAGTTGTTTGCGGCCTGCCAGTAAACCCAAAGCAGAAGAAGACGAAGTGACGTCAGCGGCTTCATTTGCCTAATCCTCCCTCAGGGACATATTCCGGTGTGAACGTGATTTACTAGATAGTTCCGGAACAAAAAAAACCAGGAACTATTCCTGGGAAAAGTTCCGGGAACTATTCCTGGGAAAAGTACTTGGTGTGAAAGCGACTATTGTGTTATTTTTAACCAAATATCTCTCAGAGGGGCGTGGCTCCTTATTGTCATCTAGTAACAGACAGAGAATCAGCACTTTTGAAACAGGGCTGAAACAGAGGGGATTATGGGATCTGTTTGGTGTTTAGAGCCAAACACTTCAGAGACATGTTTTGTATATATATCTGAGAACCATAATAAAGTAATGAAAAACAGTATTATAGGGGACCTTTAAGTAATGAGGAAAGGTACTTTGAGCTGACTCCTTTGGTGCAAAAGTGGGGTTTTCAGGTCCAGGCGACGCCCCTGCTCGGCACAGCAACCTCCTGGAGCTGCAAGCAGTGATGCTGGTCCTACAGCACTTCAAACCCTTAATACAGGGCAAACATGTGCTCGTGAGGAGCGAAAACTGCACCACAGTGCAGAAAACCTGTGGTTGTGGGTTTCACAGATTGTGTTGTCTCTAAGGGCCCTGCACATCCCGGGACTGGAGAACAGGGGGCCAACCTCATGTCAAGAGGCGGACCCCTGCCAGATGAGTGGAGGCTTCACCCGGAGGTGGTGAAGCAGGTCTGGACTCAGTTCGGAAGGGCAGAGGTGGACCTGTTCGCCAATCGGCGCAACAGCCACTGTGCCCTGTGGTTCTCCCTGGCCCGGTGGGACAATCCACATTTGCACACGAGCATGGCCAAGAAAGCGGCTTTACGCCTTTCCACCGCTGCACCTTATCCCACCCCCTTCTGGAGAGGGTGAGGCGGGAGCAGCTGTCAGTCATCCTGGTGGCCCCAGATCACCGCCTGGCGCCGTGGTACGCGGGGTAACACAGATGATGGTGGGCCAACCCTGGGCTATTCCTCAGGTCTGGGGGGCGCTGTCTTAGGAAGCAGGGGCATAGGGGCGTTACCCACTCTGGGCCAACCTCTCCAGGCTTGGCTCCTGAGAGGGACAGGCTGAGACAGGTGGGGCTGTCTGACAACGTTATTCAGACTATCCAAGCAGCAGGAGCAGAATCCACCACAGCCTGTTACAGGCCAAAGTGGGCGGGATTCCGGCGATGGTGTGAGGAACGGAGAATAGAGCCTCTGTCATGCACGCTGGGCCCTATTCTTACCTACTTACAGATACTGGTGGACAGGGGGCTGGCTCATTCCACAATTAAGGTGTATGCAGCAGCCATTTCGTCCTGCCATGAGGGATTTGGAGGCAGGTCAGCCTTCAGTCAGCCACTTATGGCGCGGTTTTTGCAGGGGGTCAGGAGGCAGCGCCCAGTAGTGCACGCCTCCGCCCCACAGTGGGACCTGCCGTTGGTGCTCGAGGCTCTGGTCACAGAACCATTTGAGCCTCTGGAGCTCTCCTCCCTGAAAGCACTGTCATGGAAGACAGCATTGCTACTTGCCTTGACTTCGGCCAAAAGAGTTTCCGAGCTGACCACTCTGTCGGTGTACCCAAGCTGCCTTTTGATCCGGGGTGACCGTAGCGGGGCGACACTCAGACCGAACCCCTCCTTTACTCCTAAGAGTCTAAGGAGTACGTTCAGGCCCCGACTTCTCCACGGTTACAACCGGATGAGAGGAAGTGGGGATGCAGTGGATGTTAACCAAAGGCCGGTCAGGGACGGTGTGGTGGGTCAATGTTGTTGGACGACAGGGTGTTTATACATCGGGCCTGTGTGAGATATAACGGGGGGTTACATATTGTAACCCTAGTCATATAAGCACAGGCGGAGCCCTCTACCTGGGGGCCCTGTCTTTCCTAGGCCACTCACTGAAGAGTGCGTAGGATAGCGGGCGGAGGGCGTAGCCACCTGCGCCTGCACGCGCATTCAGGTAGGCTCGCCCTGATTGGCCGGCTACGTTTACGTAACTCAGTAGGTGAAAGCATGATAGAGAGTAGTACCCATAGAGTCCAATAGAGGGCTCCGTCTGTGCTTATATACTTGGGTCACAATACGTAACCCCCTGCTTCTTGCCTCATAATTCAGCTTTTTTATTTGTTAGATCTGAAACTAATTATATCCACCTATCCATCTTTGTATGCTTCATTACAGAGGTTTGGTATACTTTTCTTGGTACAATTCGTTCACTGTAAATCTAAATTATGGACAGTGGTTTATTGGTCACAGCCTCAAAGTTATCAAATATTTACATAATTTTGTGAATTTGGCTTGGTGTCCTTGACTTGAATTGCATTGTGAAAGTGACCCGGCGGTGACACGGTGGCAGGTGTGACTGGATGTACTCTGACAGTTTATTTTCTCCACTCCTGTCCTGTGGAATTCAGGCCTCTGGTGGCAACCCACATCAGTTCTGCAGTGACAGAGGAAACAACGTGGCCTGGTTCAGTCACCGGGCCTCAGCGTCTGTCACAGCCTTATCTGGGACACATTAGAATGATGTACACGTGTCCTTTTGTTACTCCCATGTTCATCAAAGGTTATTATTGCATGCAAAATTAGATATAACAGGTTGAGGGAAACATCTCAGTACATGATTGGTTTAAAAAATGTTGCTAATAGAGGCAAGACAAAAATCTAGCTTAACCAGAGATTAATAAAATTAAATTGAAATAAGACCGATCTGCGATTGTAATCAAAAAACAAACTCGGGTTAAAAGTTGCTCTTAAGTGTCCAACATAAGATAACTCCTGAAAAATAATAAATATATTGAAATGTCCTCAGTTAGTGACTCTTTGGTCTGTTAGTTTCTCACAAGGCATTTGTGTGCTTAAAGCCGCTATTATGTCTGAGATAAGTTTCATAGTAGGAAAATAATTCTGCCATTGAGTTTAGACCAGGGTTGGGATCGAAATTTCAAAAAATCTGCTCCTTTTGTCTTTTCCATTTTTCCTTAAAGGAATGGTATGCTCATGACACTCATTTTTAAATAATTATCATCCGATAAAACAGACCAGTCTCTGCCAGTCTCTCTCTCTTTTTTTTTTTAATCCGATGACATTATCAGTGATTTTAAACTGATTATATACCGAAATAACATCAACACTGTGGGCACCGCCATTTTCCGGACGTGACGTAAACCATGCGTTTGGTTTTCGAAGACACGTTGATCTCCATGTTATTTACTGTAGTTTCTCTATTCAAATATGCCTCACTGTATCGCAAAATATTGCCACAATTCTGATAGGAACAATCCACGGAATGCTCGGTTCCATCTGTTGCCAAAAGGTAAGCGTAAGAAGTACATTCGGAGGCAGTGGCTAGCGAAATGTGGCCGGCCCGAACCGAGAGATTTACAGGCTCATGTATGCAGCGAACATTTCATATTTCCGGACGACTACTCTGAGAGTATGATAAAACATAACATGGGATTTATGGAACAACCATTACTCAATGGAGATGCAGTACCATCGGTCTTTCTGGTGTCATCATCGACCAGGACACCAGTTCGGCCAGTAGAGAAATCGCCCTCTGCAAGTGTGAAGCGACGGAGGAGCAGAAGTAGTGCTCGGAGTAAGAATAAGGTATGTTATAGCGCATTTCCATTGCAGCGGCTAGCCCCGTTTTAACGTCCAGGCCAGGCCAGTTTTTGGTGGCCTTTCCATATAGCGTAGTACCGGCGAGTGTGTATTTTACCCCAGTTTTTTCCGGCCCCATAAAATCGTGATTCTATGGCCAGGGACAACGAAGCTGAGTATGCTAAACTAGAGAGGGAATCGCTAGCAAGGGTGGTACTACATGCATACATATAGTATCTTATATCATCTTCCTATTATACACACATGCATTTCCAAACATTTGGACTGCCTATGTTGCAAATGTATTATCTTTTCAATTACACACGGCATCTATTGCACGTCTGTCCGTCCTGGGAGAGGGATCCCTCCTCTGCTGCTCTCCCTGAGGTTTCTCCCATGTTCCCTTTAAACTGTGGGTTTTCTTTGGAAGTTTTTCCTTGTACGATGTGAGGGACTTAGGACAGAGGGTGTCGTATTGTCATACTGATATGTATGGCTGAATTCCCCCATCCAATCTCTTCACATTGGTCAAAACTTGTTCCTCTGCTGACGAGTCCGAACTGAAATACTCCACCATGTTTCCGTGTGTTGACAAAGTGAACGCATGGATGACGTCATGACCATCACGTGACTACTGAAAATGGCAAACATGGCGGCGGCCAGACGGAATATACAGGTCTTGATAAAAAAGAGCTATAAAATCATTATTTACCGGGGAATATGGCTGATTTCTTCAGGGTATGGTTTAAACATAACGTTTCACTAAATACTGAAGTTTTGATTAATTATCTAATGAGTGGACCATTCCTTTAACCTCTCGGTGAAGCGTCATGGAGTGAAGGATAGATGATAGGAGAATTCATCCGGATAGCTAGCAAGACAACTAAACTGACACTATCTGACGTATTCATGATGCGTCTGCCGTGTGGAAACTACAATTGTTCAGTACAGTGGAGTAATATAAACCACCTAGATACTTTGCCGAGTGCTCTTATTTTGTTGATTTATGCAGGCTTTATAAACGTGATAAACAGTGTAAAATATATTCTTCTTTAACAATGGTCAATTTGAAATAAAAATATGAAAGTGAAACGTAATGGTTGCTCGCCCTCACCCTGCGGTCAAAACACATTAATCCAATTTAATCCCAATAATTAGGCTATGATTGTACAAACATATTTTATATAAATACAATTCAATGCAATATATGTACAACCTTAGGCCTTTACATCTATCACTGAGTATGTCACCATTCAAACATGTTTAGAAAATAAACCCCATACAAAACACCATTAAATGTAGACTTGATTTGATTGTTTTACAGTAAAAAAGTAACGTTAATATTGTTCGTCTTTTGCGTGTCGAAAGTTCAGCACTCTGGCAAGTCATGGCATAATTGTTGAAGCTCCTTTCCTATGATATAGAGAATCCGAGGATCTCTAATCATGGCTGCCACCTGGGTACCTCCGGGTCATTTCACTCGGTTAGGAACCTTTTGGTTGGTCAGTGGTGAAGTGGCTTTCTGCTGCCGCAAGATAGCAATGGTCAAACAATGCCAATGACCACACTCTCACTTACCTTAGTGGGAGTGTTGGATTGAAGTCATGGTATGACAGAATGTATTACAATGTATCCAACCTCTGGTGACTAAAAACCCAAACTGAACCTTGAATCAATATGCTAGCAGTTTTTTGGCTAAAAGTTTTGACTATAGAACCAAGGACCAGATACTGTGTAGCAAAGGGTGAGAAGAACAGTGTCAACACATGTATGTTTAGAAATGTCTGTGAATGAATCTACTCCGGACTCTACCTGCATCCTGTGTAACATAATGACAAACGAACCTTGAATATTTGAATGTGGTCCATTCTGTCCATAGAGGTCGGCTGGAACGGTGGGTTTTTTTCTCTGACCAATCAGTGTAGAGCAGAGGGGTCCAAACTTTTTTCACCGAGGGCCACATACTGTACAGAAAAATATACGAAGGGCTGGGCCACTCCCCAGAGGTGAGGTATAATGCCTCTTAAGTTCAGTTATAAGTTGGAAAATTATTTAAACTATTCTTGGGCTTATTAATACATGAATACTGTGTAATATTTTTGAACATATATATTTAAGAAGTACAATATAAGACAAGCAGAAGTTTATTATACTTAAGTTATTATACTTTTTGAATTAGCTAAGGGCCGATTCAAAATGGTCCGTGGGCCGCATTTGGACACCCCTGGTGTCGAGAGATGAGTGCTTCCCAACACACACTGTCAGCAGAAACACATCTTTCCTCATGTATTCTTGCAAACCATGTCTGTTGGTGTGGAACATTTTTAGACGCAACAAAATACATCTACAATAACGCTCTCCATAAGAATAGTTTGTATCATAGTACAGAGTGGATGGAAGCTCCGATTCTCTGGATGATCCAAAGATCTTATGGCCTACTTTGTGTGTGTGCTATGTCATGTGTAGAAAGAAGCACCAACAAGAAGGCTTGTGGGTTATCCAGAGCAACAGGGACGTTCTAAAGACACGTTGCTCTTAATCTTTCACTTTGTAAAGGCTGTGAGCATCAGGAAGTGGACCACACACAACTACAATCAATTATACCATTTCAACGCCTGCATTACTATCTCCTTCAGTCTTACATTCAGCAGAGTGGGAACAGTCACTATCAGAATCAGCTCCGTTCTTTCTTGTCAGGTCAAATCAATGTGCAGTAATGGGGTTCCAATTCAGCGGTTATCGACCGCTCCCTCTGGTCACTCTTGATGTCTGGGAATGACTCCTGGGTTCCATTTGTTCTGCTCAGATGTGGGTCCTGAAACAAACTGCTGACTGGATTTGGTTTGCTTGTTGCTGATTTTTCCCCTCCCCCTTCACCTATTGATGTTTCTTTACTTAGCTGACTGGTGTGCAGTGTCTATTCAAAGTGTCAAGGTGTCAGGAGGAGTCTCTGTGTGCCGTTGAGAGGATGTACGTGTGCTGCACTGTGACCCAACAGCTGTGATTAGCTGAGACAAGCTCAATGCTTCCACTCAATGAAGGCTAATGAAGTCATTAAGGAGTCCTTCACTCAAACATGTCACTCTCAGTTTTATCTCTTCAATGTTGCAGCTTCTGTATTTAGTGATATGTTACCTTTTATCAGCTTAAAATTAAAACCCCATTGATGTTGGGTTTTGTCCCTTTGGTTTGAACCTTCTTCAAGAAAGTATCCTATCTACAACAAAGCAACATGTATAATCAGACCTACATCCAACACTCAAACAGGCGGTGTGCAAAATACTGCATGACAACCAGGCTGCTTGAAAACAGACTACGATACATCACTGTCAGACAGCTGATCAGATGAGATGCAACGCCCCGACATTTAACATCATTTATGGCATGACACAAATATGAATTGTCCCTTTTGTCCATGGCAGAATTTGCCAAACTGTCATAAAGTATGATTTTTAAATATGCTTTACAAAAAGACTTGTAAATCACAGTCATAATCTTAACATCATGGATCAAATACTGGGGCTGTCCAGTATTTGCAATTCAAATAATTCATCCTATTTATGCATGCTTTGTGATTTATCACTGTAGTTGAATTGCATCTATCAATATCAAGATATTTCCACTCGAAACACTACATTTTTATGGCAAATGGCTCAATTATTAAATGGAAATATCAAAAGGGGCATAAGAATTCAATAAATTGTTACATTTTGAAGAACATCCGCCCCACTGGGTCGGTGGTCAGCATTTATCAGACACTGTGCAGCATCACAACAATGAACATTGATTGGCAAACGTGCCTTTGCACTGTGATGCATTCACTGATGCCCACACTGATGCTGTCTGGTGATGTGACACCTTAGCTTGTGGAAAAGTGAATGGTGTGATTCAAATCTGCAAAAGGGATTGTTCAATGACTAGCTGATGTTACTGCTTATGCAAATATGCTTTCCCTGAATCCATTTGTTTTGTTATAAAAACATTCTTCATACTCTCCACACAGCAGTGGCGAGCCGTGACTTTTCTACCTAGGCCCCCCCCCCCCCCCCCTTCCCTCGAAAAAAAGAGTTTTTACGTCTCAGCGTATACTTCAGCGGAATATCAAAACAGCGGCCCGGGGGCGTCTATCGTTTTTCCAACCCAGTTTAGATCCCACTTCCGCATTACGCAAGCATCGACACGGCGTTACGTCACAGCATCAACCTGGTTACATCACTGCCTCACACCCGCGAAATCTGACAAGCGAAATACCGTCCTTTTAAACGCCGCATAATATACAATATAAAATATAATAGTGCTTCTTTGTCAATATGACTGACGACCACACTTATGCAGTGCTGAGGAATGTTAATTCATCATTTAATATTAATTCCTGACGGATATAAGAGGGATACATTAGCAAACATCATATATATATATAATGTTTTTTCGTTTTTTTGTTTGTCATGTAACATATTAACGTTTTGACCTTCTGTTTAGAATGTGTGTATATATATAAAATAGTATCATTAAATAATGCTGTCAGATAAATGAAGTACACAGTAATAGTCAAGGTTATATTCAATATTCTGCACTTACACCAGCTGATAAGATATTTAAAACGTTTTAAACGACATTTGAGGATACACACAGGCTATTCTGATAAGATATTTAAAACGTCTTTTGTTTGTCCTGAAAACGACATTTGAGAATACACACAGGCTATTTATAGATGATAAAAGACCAGTAATACAATCTCAGGACTCTTCGATATGGCTTTGATTACAGGATCGTTTACTTTCAGTCAACAAATCCTTTGGAAAGACAAAAAACAACTATTCAATATCCTGCTTTACCGCGACCGCTAAACTGCCGAAGATGAAGTCTATGACGCTATCGCGTAGAGCTACGTCGATCCTTGCGTAATGCGGAAGTGGGCGTGGTTAAATCTAAACTGGGTTGGAAAAACGATAGACGCGGCCCAGGGTGCAAAACGCATCAATGACAGCGACCCTCTACCACACAAAACAACACCATTTATATAAACACCTATCATGACAGGGCTCCCACAGCCAAGTAACAATTACAAATGAATTAAGTCGGCACGGCGGCCCACATTGAAAATGACTTTGATGATAAATCACTGAAACACAAAGTCCATCCTCCTGTCCTTTTGGATGAAGCACTTGATGGCGGGTCATGCAGCTGATCCTTTGTCACTCCAGTTTATTATTGGAACTCAATCTTAAAAATGACTCGGTTAATAATTTCACAACGATGTCATCACTATCACTGACATGAGCCATCATGAACGAATTTATGCTATTTCCAGCTATTTTCCAAAATCCTATGGAGAAATCCCATTGCTTTTTTGTGGAGGGAATCCGAGTGCAGCTTATTTCTGGGTTTTAGGACGCGTCACTGCACCACTATAACACAAAGTCTGTCCCCTTCCGGGGGACCTCCATGGGAAGTTATTTCGCAAAAATGATGTATTAAAGTCAATGGAGAGAGAAAGATTATCTTTCGATCCCGTTTGAATTGTGCCACGAATTACACATATGATGTTTGTCAATTTAAAAGATAATTGTGCAAGTAAAAAAAAAAAAAAGTGTCGGAAAATTGTGAAGTAACACATTTGTTTGTGTGAAACGCTGAATGAACTACATCTCTGCTCTCGCAGAACAACACACGTCACCAAGATGGCCGTCACTACTGTCTTGTCAACAAAACGATTGACTACCCTCACTATCACCACAATGAAACACGTCCAGAAGAATGTCATGCAAAGCTGCCTGCCTTCCTTTGATTCTCTCTGAACTGCCTGGTCTTTTTAATGTTTAATGTCAACCATTTGTGCAGATAGCATGAAATACAAAAGATCGGCGATCGCTGATGCTAGCGTTAGCATTTCTCCCCCGGGCTTAAATGGTGTATTATAGAATGATCGGTGTGACAGTACTCTTCAAAGGGTTCACGAAATATGACTACTACTCTTACTGTTTAACATGTTGGGTTACTTAATGTTACTTCATATTAAGGCTAATAAAAATGACAAGGCTGTAATGCTAACTAACGTGCTAGCTACTAGCTAGGTAACTAACTTGATCCAGCCACTCCTGGTCCTTTCATCAGACGGGAAGCGAAAGAACGAGCAAGACCCATTGCTGGTATGATAACAACTTGGTACTAAGCACACAGGCATCTTTTTGGAGGAACGGAGGAGACGGTGGTGATCGCGGAAGCTTTCCTCCTGCCTTCACAAACTTTACACAAGTATATATCGTCTGAAAATAGAAAGAGGACATTCACACTGCAATCCAAGACTTGATTAAATCCACCAAAAACCTGACATAACGACAACGAGTGTTTTTCAAAAACAGAAATCGATGTGTGTCTCTGAGCCGCAGCGACACTGACTGATTCAGAGTGGGTCCTTCAGCGGTTGGTTCTGGAGTGGTGCTGGTGTTGGTGGATAAAGCAGACTGCTCCGTGTTTGGAGTCGCTGTGCCGCTGTCACTTCATTCAAAAAACGTTATTGTCCAGCCGCGGCCGGAAGATCAGGAAGCAACGTCACTATGCTATAATCGATTATGTTCTGTCCCTGCATCGATGCAGAATCGTCCACGTCCGCATCACGATGCATCGTAGAAACGATTCATTTCAACACCCCTAGTCCACACTATTACTATTATTTTGCATATTAGGTGACCTCATAGACTGTATATATAAATGGACGTAGTGCCCGTGACGTCACCCATAGGATTCTGCAGAGTTGCCGAGAAGCCCTTAATAGGCGGCCACTAACGGCTTGACAGCGACGTCAGAGTCTAACTCCCGCCTGCTCCAAATAAGGGCAAAGAGGCGGAGCCGAGGCGGGACCTGCTGCCTCCGAACTGGAAGTAAACAGAGCTAGCTCAGGCTAAGAAGCTAAGCTAACATGAAATACATGCATACCAAGTTACTGCTAACAGTGTAGTTCCCCTATATAAACGTTACATTCATAATCAAATGAGACAATCTGCAAGAGAATTAGTTATATTTTGTTATTCTTAATGCTTGTCATTCACACATTAAGAAAAGAAGTACCGATACATAGCAGAACAATTGTGGCGATGTTCAGCTTAATAAGCCCTGTTCAACATAATTTATTTAGCTAATACTACAGCAGGCGAACCAAGTCTGCGTTTCGCTGCATTCCTCGATCTCCAGTTATAACGACGGACTCCACCGCCCGGACCTAACGGAGCCGCAGGGGGCTAGCTCCGGGACGCCGGCTGGAGCTAGCCCCCTGCGGCTCCGTTAGCTCCGGCGGCCACCACTGGGATAATTGGGTCCCCTATTAACATTTGCTCCCGTTAAGCATTATGGGCGTCATAGCCATAGACTATAAAAGTCTTACCCAAGGCTGAATCATAAACTAAAATGTATATGTATTAGGGCTGTCAGTCGATTAAAATAGTTAATCGCGATTAATCACAAATTAATCGCACATTTTTTATCTGTTCTAAATGAACCTTAGAGGAATATTTTTCAAGTTTTTAATATTCTTATCAACATATGAGTGGACAAATATGCTTTATGCAAATGTTTATTATCATTTGAACAATGACAAATATTCTCATGAATATTAAACACAACAACCTCTGAACATTACAAATATTCGCCTCAATTCAACCTGGAACCTCTCTCATTCAATGATACAATACAAAGTGTGTGTGTGTGTGTGTGTGTGTGTGTGTGTGTGTGTGTGTGTGTGTGTGTGTGTGTGTGTGTGTGTGTGTTCGTTGGAGCTTTGTGCAACTCAAGGCATATGCTCGAACGGGAGCTGCCTCGACGCTGCAATCATGTTGCGCGCACTATCCGTGCTGAGTGTGCTGACTTTTCGTACAATGTCCCACTGTCTGGCTTCCTGCATAAAGTGCTCGGCGCAGTTGTGGCGAAATGTCGCTCCTCTGTTTTCATTTAAACAGCTCCTTATATCCGTTAGCGCAGCTAGCTAGCACCAGATGCTAACAACAACAATACACGTAAGGTCTCTCTCTCGCTCGAGCCACACATACACACACCCTCCCGGTCCTCCCGATGGCCAGTCGGTGCCTGCCGGTGAGCGTGGAAGTGTGGTCTGCCGCAAGCAGGCAGCAGGAGCGGGGCTGTCAGCATCAGCTTGTAGATGGTATTTTAAACTCGATGCGCTCTGAAACTACGGGGCGGCCGAGGACAAAAAATACACATGCGTTAATCGCGTTAAAATAATTAGTGGCGTTAATTTTGTTTTGCGTTAATGCGTTATTAACGCGTTAACTTGACAGCCCTAATATGTATGCATAAAGGGTTACGTCCTTAGCTGGCTAATAAGTAATAAGCTAAGCTACCAAGCACACAAACACCTGCGAACGGGGTTAACATGTATAATATTATCATTTTAGACTTCTTGGAAGTTCTGTTAGTACATTCAAGCGCACAGCACGACATTTTAATTGTCTGGTATTTGTAACAATATTCCCTAAAAGGCACAATCACCACGAACACGGCTAAAGCTAAAGGGTCAAGTACAGTACTATGACTAACTAACGTTGTAGCCTCTATGGTTGTAGCCTAGCAGAGTGGACAAGTTGCTGTTAGCTGACAGTGAGGCATGTACGTGTCCATCAATGTGACCACGCCCTAATTTATGCAAACACTTTAAGACCTAATATAAATAAAAGGGTCGTGTTAGAAAACAATTCACTCACAGATCCATAATCATGAAGGTGGAATCTAACTATATCGATAATAATATTTATTGCATCCATGGGTAGAAACATGTTTTTTTCTGCTGTAAAGTTGGGCATTTTAACATGGGGGTCTATGGAAATTGCTCCTTTCTGCAGCCAGTCCCTAGCGGCCCATGTACGAACTGCAGTGTGTGGCACTTCCGTATTGGCGTCCCGGCTGTTCCCCGGAGTTTGCCGCTTGGGTGACCTTTAATAAAGCTAAAAGGTCAACAGTATGAAATACAATTTCCTTATTTTTCCTGACTTTTCCTGAGGTTTTCATTTGAAAAATATAGCACGCTATCAACCTAAAAGAAAAATAAATGTAATTAAGGCAGGACAAACATCTTTAAAATATCCCAGACAAACCTCTCATCATTAGCAGTGTAGTCCCCTAGTGTAGTCCCCCAGTGTGGTCCCCCAGTGTGGTCCCCCAGTGTGGTCCCCCAGTGTAGTCCCCCAGTGTGGTCCCCCAGTGTGGTCCCCCATTATGGTCCCCCAGTATGGTCCCCCAGTGTGGTCCCCCAGTGTAGTCCCCCAGTGTGGTCCCCCAACCTCAAATGCAACCCATGAAGAAATGATTTGAAGGTCCTTTAATTCCCTAAAGGCTGGGCAGTAAACGGGATCATCTCAGGCACTGGTGTCACATCCTGCTAAAACATGGATTTTGTGATACCGTTACCTTGATGAAAACACACACATTTTGGTTTAAGTGCACACACACCGAAGCAGCTCAGTGGCGACAGCGTTTTCAAACTCTTTCTACATGTGGATTAAGTGCATGTTTGCCCCCATATATAATGTATTGCTCAGATTCAGGTGCTCAGCAGTACCTTTCAATAAACCATGTTCGATTTACTGGAGAAAAACACCTGTAGGCCAGTACCCTGTTTTCATATTCAGAGGCAACAAACACATCCTTTTTGTTTTTCATTCTATTCTCTTCAAGTATGTTCCATTATATTAGCAACAAGAGTGAAAAGAGATTATTGTATTCATTTGCATTGTGTATTCATTTGCATTGTGTAATCCTGTGACTGACAAAGCTACAAATCCTGTGATATCATTTTAGGTCAAATTGCCCATCCCTAATTCGTTATAGGAAGCCTCTCTGCTACTCTACTGTTTGTGGCTAAAAGATAAATATATCGGTACCACTTTACAATAAGACTACCCTTATAAAGGATTCATAAAGGGTTTATAATTAGGTTGTAAACACTTTTGTAGGAGCCAAAACGTTCATTTATTATATTCATTATTTAATCATTTAATGTATGTAATGGAGTATAATTGATTGGTGCCAGTTGATCATGATCCACAGTCGGTTGGGCAGAGCAGCTGATTGGTGCTGCGATTGCCTCAGCTGGTTAAAAGAGTCCTGCTGATTATACTCTGGGTTCTATTTTGGTTGTGAAGCCACACGTTTTTTTGACCGCTGCATTGCACTGCAGAGAAGATACGATTTGTTTATTTGAGTGACGAAAACTGTTTCAACATCATCTGGTAAGATACCTTCATTTGTGTTTAAAGAAGAGAACGAACAGTGAACAAATGGAAACGATAACATGGAAATAAATCTACCAAAAACAAACAATATATCCTTATTGTAAACACATTAGGGCTGCTCAATTAATCATATTTTAATCGCAATTACGATTTTGGCTCGCAAAGATTATGAAAACAACATAATTGCAATAAAACGATTATTTTATTTTATTTATTTGTATTGGTATTTCAGTTGAATTATACTTAAAGTTCAGGGTGATCAACTGTTAAAAATATACTGTTCACATTTTTTTCTTCAATAAATTGATGTTTTCAAAGTAAATGGATCATCGTTTTTAATAATCGTGATATCAATTATTGACCCAAATAATCGAGATTATGATTTTTGCCATAATCGAGCAGCCCTAAAACACATCACCATCTATTGATGAGTCACTAACATTTATAACTGCCAAAAGGGAGCCTTGTAAAGTGTAAACAGATACCAAGGATGCTGGCTGATGAAGAAGACGAAGTAAGCCAAGTAGCCAATATAAGACTTAGCAGTAGAGATAAATGTGGGCTCACTATTTGGCAAGCAACCGGTCACAGTTGCCCTGTTTATCTCATGTCTTATAAAAGCTTATAAATGATTTATAAAGTGTTAAACCTAATTACTGTAATAAATGAATGACAAACTATTCCTAAACCCTTTATAAGATTAGTCTTATTGTAAAGTGGTACCCAGATATCAGTGTTGGGAAAGTTCACTTTCTACATGAACTAGTTCAGTTCACAGTTCACACATTTTAAAATGAACTAGTTCAGTTCATAGTTCATAATTCAAAATGTTGAACTAAAGTTCATGGTTTCAAAAATGAACTAATTTATAGTTTATAGTTATTTTTTCAATACGTTGCTGCGAGCTATTATTTGTCTCCTGTACGATGTTAATGGGATTTGGGTGGTAGTGGATCTGTTTTGGCTCTCTTTTTTATTCGCCACTCGCACATACCGTGAAAGGCTAGTCATATGCTTATTCTCAATGTGCCGTTTAAGGTTTGTTAAGGTTTGTTGTCGTCGATGTACGGACTTGCTTTTTCAAACCGGGCGGACACAGTTTACAGGCAAACGTTTGATTTTTTCCATCTGAGTCAGTACTGACTTTAACGTAAAACTCTTTTAAATGCTCATACGCCGACGCCGTAGAGTCTCACTCTGAGCGAGTGCTGCTCCAGCTGCTCTCGGCTTCGTCCATACTAATGCATTATTCATTCAATGCTCGCCGGTTCCGCGGTTCCACATTGTTTGTTGTGAGGAGTCTGATATATTTAGTATATTTATATTTTAGTGCGACAGCCAGGGGTGACAGGCGCGTATGCGTCACAGGTAGCTTGCTGTTGCCAGATTAGGTGGTTTTCCGCATTATTTTGAAGCCTGTTTACGGTGTGTTTTAACTGGGTTTTCGGCTGAAAGGCATATGAAATCTGGCACACTTTTGAACGCCGTTATAATACAGTGCTGAGAATGAACGCGTTCTCAATTACGTTCATCTAGCGGAAATACAGTACGTTCAGTTCACGTTCGCCCAAAATATGAACGCGTTCATGAACGATCGTTCATTGAACGCGTTCAGGTACATCACTGCCAGATATGTCGTCTATGTAAGCTGAGCAGCCGGATGCTTTGTATGGTTGTTCACTTTTGGCCCTCTGCATAGCATTACTCCAGCCTTTGCTAGAAGGTTTGTGGCTGACCCAAACAGAACCACTGATATTGTGCATTCTCCCATGATGCCTTTGTCTATCACATTTAGTGGTGAAGTTTACCACTCTGAACATCACTTTATGAGCTTCACTACTTCTGATAGGACACCACCAGCTGGGACCCACCACATAACTGAGAGAGTGTTGTTAATACCAGCCCACTCTCTTCAGTCTGCGCACAAATGACACAACTTTGCAAAGGCGTGCAATAGATAGTGCAACGGGTTGGTTAATACGCATGGTTCTAAAGTACAATAAGCAAAGATCTTCAGTAACTAACACAGCAGTCAATAATGTTCTCCACAAGATGAACCAAGACTTGACTTTGATAGAAATGTCTTGTTCTGAACCAGAATGTTGGTGCTGCTTCTCCTGTGCGTAGTCGTGCCACAGGGGCAGCTTTCCACCGGGAAAGAAGTCTTTGTTTGGTTTTTACTTTGGTCTTATTATAACAATGTTGTCTCTGCTGTTGGGATCCAGCTTGCACCTGCAGCCAACCAGTAACAATCCCTGCCCCCTCAAACTGACAGGTCTTAAACACCTCTCTGTGCCAACATGGCCTCCATACTGCTGACCTGCAGGAACAGATTAGCTCACAGTTTAGCTCAGCACCAGTATCCCCATCTCACAAACATACATACAGAGCATTTTCATACACTTCATCTTCATATAACTGTGCTTGTATAGTAGACAACTCCATTGTAGCCATGTATTATCTTTGTAGTCTTTACACACAACACCTATGTGTGTCTGTACCTGTACACAACACGTTCTCACTCCCAACCCGTCACATGTTGACGGTCGGTCAGGGCCCCTCCCCATCACCATATGACGCACAGGGTACCCCTTGAGAGTCAGTTTTCAATTATCAGGGAGTCCCATTGACTTGCATAGAGCTCCCTGAACGTTGGTAATAGACGAGTTGGGATCGCGGCTAAATGCTCTCCGCAGATCCATTGTCGCAGCGTTTACCACCGCTGGGGCCTGCTTTCCACCTGTCCTGGTTCTGCTGTTGCAGAGGCCTGCTTTCACCCCGGGGATACCATGGAGGGACCGGAGCGCTTCCACGCTGCTGTTTTCGCCTGTCCTTTGCTGCTGTGCTGATTTTGCTCCAGGAACATCGCGCATACAGTGTGCTGGTCTGGGAAAATGGCCCATATCGGGATTCTGCTGTGCCTGTTAACTGTTTTGGACTATGAGAAGATCTCTAGTCATTCTGAGGAGTCTACTGGATTCAGGTCTGTTCTGCCACCTGCAGTGGGCATCCCCTGCAAAGGTTCGGATGTGTTGCTCAAACAATTACCGGTTGCCTTGTCACAGACAATCTGCTCGACAAAATATGTTTGTCTTTTTTGTTTTCCTGCGATGATGGTTCTTCAGGACTGCTTCTTAAGTTCTCATCACACTCTCGCAGACTTTTCCGGTGTTTCTAAAGTAGATGACAATGTATGTGTGTCGCTTAAGAGGAAAAGATGCCTGTTTTTGTTGTTGTTATTACTGTCAGGAAATGTACAACCTTACCCTGGTCCGTCCAGTAGTAGTAGTCAGATCGCTACTCCTGCTGATTTTAAAGCTAGGTCTGGGTTGGGTTTCATCCACTTGAATGTGCGCAGTCTGTTAGGTAAACTAGATGTTGTCCGTATCTGGGCGAGCTCGACTGACGCTGACGTCATTGTTTTATCAGAAACATGGCTAAACAAATCTATTTTGGCCTCTGACATTGCCTTAAATGGTTATAATGTGTATCGTACCGACCGGCCTAATAAAGGTGGTGGCGTTGCCATTTATGTTAAGAATAAGTTCAGTGTATCCACATTAGTTTCCAAATCGATCAGTAAGCAATTTGAATTTTTAGCCATAAATATAGAAGTGGCAAAGGGGCAACAGGTCATGGTGGTGGGCTGTTACAGACCCCCCTCAGCTGTCAAAGACTCCTTGTCTTCACTAGCAAATCTTTTATCACAACTAGACTACAAGGAAATAGTGCTACTTGGAGATTTGAACTGGGACTGGTTAACTGCAGTGTCAGAGGATTTTAAAAACCTTTGTATCTCTTTAAATGTTACTCAGATTGTTGACAGTCCTACTCGCCCTAACATCCCCTAAGTCCCCTAATAAATCCTCCCTAATTGATCTCATTTTAACTAATGTTCCCTATAAATACTCATCTGTGGGAGTATTTGCAAATGATCTGAGTGATCACTGTGTTGTAGCCACAATTAGGGACACTAAGGTCCAAAAGGTTAAACCTCGCATTATCATTAAGAGAGACAAAAAACATTTTGTGGAGCAGGGTTTTGTGCATGATCTGTTTGATTTTGATTGGGGTAAAATCGATCTGTGTGCTGATGTAGAAACCGCATGGTCTTATTTTTTATCTTTTATGGAGATCATTGATAGACATGCACCCCTGCGTACATTTAGAGTAAAGGGACGAGACAATCCTTGGTTTTCTGCTGAACTGTCCAGTCTCCTTCATGAGAGAAACGAGGCCTGGGCAAAGGCTAGGAGATCAGGCTCAGAGGTAGAATGGCTACGCTTTAGGCAGCTAAAAATAGCTTCACTTCACATATCAAAAGTGCTAAATCTAAGTACTATCTGTCAGTAACCACAAAGAATCTGAATAATCCTGGAAAATCTTGGAAAGCCATTAAATCGTTATCCACCGGCGATATCCGTAATGAGCTACCTCCGTGCCTTACCACAGCATCTGGCTCTATATCGGACAGGACTACTAAGCTAAATTGCTTTAATGAGCATTTTGTGTCCTGTGGTTCTCTATTTGATTCTGTCACTAACTCTGCTTCTGTGAACACCACAGTCCGTGACTCTGAAAAACATGTGTTGGAAAACCCTTTTAGTTTTACCCCTTTTACTGTTGATGTTGTTCGTGAAGCTTTAACCAAGTTAGATCCTAAGAAACCGGCTGGTCCGGAAAACGTAGAACCTTTCTTTTTAAAGATAGCTGCAGATTTGATTGCTCCACCTCTCACTACTCTTTTTAACCTCTCCCTCAGCACTAACACAATTCCAAAATTGTGGAAGTCAGCGTATGTCCTGCCTTTGCTGAAAGGAGGGGAGGCCACCTTATTAAATAACTATAGGCCAATCTCTAAGTTGTCAGTTCTGGCTAAGGTTCTTGAACGCTTAGTGAGTGAACAGGTAAAGGTGTTTTTATGTACAAATGACATCCTGTCTAAACATCAGTCAGGCTTCAGAAAGCAACACAGCACCATCACTGCCACGATGAAAGTGGTGAATGATGTGGCGAGTATTTTAGATAATAAGCAGAGTTGAGCAGCTCTGTTTATTGACCTTTCAAAAGCGTTTGACACCGTCGTTCATCGCATTTTAAAGCAGAGGCTACTCAGTATGGGCATGTCCAGCCTTGCAGTGGGTGGTTTGTAAACTACCTCTCTGAAAGGTCCCATGTGTTCACTTTGATGGGCTGTGTTCTGAGTGGTTGAACATTGCAAATGGTGTTCCCCAAGGTTCTGTTTCAGGTCCACTTTTATTCTCCATCTACATCAATAGTTTAGGTGAAAATGTGGATGAAGCTACTTTACATTTGTATGCGGATGATACTGTGATGTACTGTGCAGGTCCCTCCATTCAGGAGGCTGGTGTTAAATTACAGGCTGTTTTTAACATTATTCAGACTCAGCTCTCTGAACTAAAGCTTCTTTTAAATGTTGAGAAAACCAAGGTAATGCTCTTTTCTGAAGCTAAAAAGACACCAGAGCTTGTTTTAGATATTGTAACTACGCAAGGAACAAAACTTGAAGTTGTTGCCTGTTACAAATACCTGGGTATCTGGCTTGATGATTGTCTCTCTTTTAAACTTCATGTCAATAACCTGCTTAAAAAGCTGAGGGTTAGGCTAGGGTTCTTCTTCAGAAACAAGTCCTGTTTCTCGCTTGAGGCCAGGAAAAGGCTCTGTGACCTTTGACCTGTGCTGGACTCTGGGGATCTGGTCTATATGAATGCACCTGCCCATTGCCTGGTCAAGTTAGATGCTGCGTATCACAGTGCACTGAGATTTGTGACAAACTGTAAAGCATTAACCCATCACTGTACCCTGTATGCAAGGGCTGGTTTACTTTCACTAACTGTACGGAGGCTCAGTCACTGGTACATCTTTATATACAAAGCCATGCTAGGGAAACTTCCATCTTATATCTGCTCCCTGATCTCACGTAAAATTGTAAGTGGCTACTGCCTGAGATCGAATGCTGTGGTTTTATTAAATGTGCCAACTGCTATGACTGTCTTAGGGAAGACAGCTTTTAGATGCGCAGCTCCTCTGTCTTGGAACAGTCTGCACATTAAATGGAAACTTAACAATCTGGTGCCACTAAATGTTTTTAAAGCTAGGTTGGATGCTACTCAATCGGAAGCTATTGGTACCTGTTTATGTGGATAATTTTGTAAATGATGCTGGATGATGTCCTTTTGTTGTTCTGTTTATGCTTTTATGTTTCATGTGGAACTACTTCAGCAGGTCTCCCTTGGAAAAGAGATCAATGATCTCAATGGGATTTATCTGTATAAATAAAGGTTTGAAATTAAAAAATCAACCTTTTTCTCACTCAATATCAAGCCACACTTATTGTTTTTACTTCTTTATTTTAATTGAATAATGTAGGACCTTTGTTGCCGTCAGTTATGGGAAGAGTAGGGGCTCAGAATACTGAATCTGTATTGTTTCATCGTTTTTTCCTTCTAATTTTGTATTCTTTTCTAAACCACACACTGTTATTTACTCAACAATAACACATCATTATCCTTGTGTTTATTTATTTGTTTGATTAATAAACACAAGTTGGAGTCCATCAGGACCGAGGGTCGGAGCAGCTCATTTGCTTTAGAGAATATTACACCGGGAAGTAAGTATACTCTCCGCTTCGCTTGACAAACCCCGTGATAGTCCTCAAGCTCTGTGATTGGAGAGTGTGCTCCGAGGGTTACGCCGAGCCTTGAACAGCACTTGAAATGGGATGGAATCACGGCAGACTGTCCAAAACTGGATTTGAACGGGTCCACCCCGTCCCCCCCTCCCCCACCCCTTCCCCAGAACTACACATGCTGGCTATTGTGTTTCGCAACATGTTCTCTATCTATGGCACGTCTCTACTGGGAGTTGTAGTTTTAAAAGACGTTTTCGTATTTCCCATAATAAGAAGTTGCCAGTATTAAACTGTGTACATCCCTGGAGGTTTAGGGGACAGGAAACACTCACATTTAAAACATATAATTAATAAATGGGTGAAAATTGCTTGTGCCCATAATGGGCAGCATTAATATATATACCCACACGACAGCTTAAGGCCCTGACACACCAACCCGATTTTGGGAGTCAGAGGCCGTCAGAGGCTGTCGGGCATTCGCGGCGCCGTAGTCAGGTTGGTGTGTCCCGCACCGTCGACCGTGACACGCCTTATTTGGACTGCCAGACCCGATGCATGGCCGATTCAACATGTTGAATCGGCCATGCATCGGGTCTGGCAGTCGGACCAAATAATCACTCTGATTGGCTGTTCAGCTAGCAAATCAGTGCATGAGAAGCGGAAGTGAGGGACGTAAACAAACGATTTAAGAAGGCACACACAGACTGCTATTCATTTTCATCTCATCATGGCGATCTGGAATGATGCAAACGAAGAACTGCTCATCACCTTGATCCAGGAGAGGCCAGCTCTGTATGATATTACGGAGAAAAGATACTCTTCTTCTTCTCTGTCTTCCGGTTGTTGCCTTTGTTGAATGACGAATACACACTACCGCCGCCTGCTGGTAAGGAGAGTTATTGCCACTCACGCACTGAAGTCGGTGCGGTGTGTTCCCGTGCGACACATGGCCAAAACGCAGGAGAACACGGCCAGGCAACAGCCGACTTCAGCGTCGGCTAGTCCTCTGGTGACTGCTTGGTGTGTCAGGGCCTTAAGGTCAGAAGAGCTTTATTTAACAGCTGGTCTTATGTCTGTGACCCCTCCTGTTGTTCATTGATGAGCCTGAAACATGCACTTGTCAAGGTTCAGAGGCACATTTTGCAAATATGGCAGTAGCCATCGATCAGCTTAAGATAAGATATACTTTATTGATCCCAAGTTGGAAACATTTGCGTTACATCAGCATGTGTAACAGTTGTAAATATGCAGTGGTGTTTATTTGTAAATCATTTAGTATAATCACACAAATTCTGTGTTTTATATTAATAATTCTGTGTTCTTTATTTATTGATTGTTCAATACCTGACAAGGCCGGAGATGAAAAACTTGGGTCGCAGGTTCCTCAACAGTGCATTACAAGACATCTATCAATATGTGTGTATACCTCCACCATTAAACTATCTACATACATCTTATAAGAGTATAATACATACGTATAATATCAGTTAAAATAAGTGCTTAAACATACAGTAGTTAACATTGCAGGAAAGCAATATATTAGTACTTTGTCAGGCTTAATATTTATACCCCCAAAGCTTTTTTCTTATTCAAAATAAGACCTTAACCTAAAGTATTCTTTAATGTTTAAATAAAGCCTTATTAGTTTGTCTGTCTGTGTCTCCTATTAATATCTAATAATAAAAATAATACATTTCAATAACGTGCTTTAACCACCAGGTGTCCCTTTCTATCAGCTGTGCACCGTTATGGTGTAAATATACCAATATACCGATTGGATCAAATATAAAAGTCAGCCGAATTACTGTTGATACTGCAAGGAGACGTATTGTGTGAAGAGAAATTGAAGATTTGTTTAATTGATATATTATGATCCACGTCACATATTCAGTTTCGGCGGCAGTTCTTCCTGTTTGTCTAGAAGTCTTCTCAGCAGGGCTCTATAAATAGAGAACTACGGCAGATATGTAATATTTAATGCAGCCGAACCGTGTATTACAATGCCGTTATGTGATGACCTCCAAAGAGAAAAGCAAGCACACTCGGAATAAAGTATTATTATTATTTTTTTTTAAATGTTTTCGGATTTCACATCAACAGGAAGTCCGGTTAACTAAAATGTCCGTGCGGAACAATACCCCAACCCATAGACCCGTGGGTGAATGATGTCAATCACCACATTACACACATCCCTTCAGATTTAAATTTACATTAAAGTATTTCGTGAGGCCTTCTAAAATGTTTTTAAATATAATTAGGGTTGTAGTTGAAGAGTTTGTAACGGACAACGGCACGTCCATTAATTCCACAACCACACACATGGATTAACATCGATTTAATACATTAATGTAGCCTTTGTTTCTGCTAAAAGAGGTGTCGACCAGCTGGGGCAACAAGAAAATCGGCAAAATCGAGTGTGACTATTAAAAAATAAATAATTATTATATTAATATTGACAATAACAACCGACCGTCGGGGAGCGTTCTCATGGCGTCGATTATATACGCTATGGGAGGTCTATGAAGGTCTATGGGACGCCCTGCCCATTGAAAACTGACTCTCAAGGGGTACCCTGTCCGTAATAGAGTGACGGGGAGGGGCCCTGACCGACCGTCAATATGTGACGGGTTGGGAGTGAGAATGTGTTGCTGTACATCCTGGGAGAGGGTCCCTTCTGTTGCTCTCCCTGAGGTGTATTACAACAAATCCTGTTCACTGTGGGGTTTCTTTAGGAGCTTTTATGCTGCAGGGGTAAAAGGACAGAGGCTTATTTATGCTGCACACACTGTAAAGCCCACTGGGACAAATGTGTAATTAGTGATTTTGGGCTCTATAAATAAATACAATTGATTGATGACTTAGACTGCAGGGGTTTTGTTAGAATCTCTGCAACCTCTCTGCTTCATCTGTAGAGGGCAGCCTTCAACTGGAAACAGCTGACTGTGATCACCCATCTATATAGGTCTGTGTGGGTTGTTTCACTGTGATTGGCTAGGGCTCGTTTGATTTCTCATTGTAGATTGGATAATCCTATAATCTGATAACGACTGATTAGTGATTACACTTCTGAGGCAAATGCCTGTTACCATGGCTGCCAAATAGAGGATGAGAATACATCTGTGAAATGATAATGTGCGTGTAGGGATGGGGGGCAAACATGGTGTAGTAGTGCTGAAATGCGAAAACACGTGGGTTTGCTATCCTGGCTCCTAAATGGTGGAATGAGCTCCCCATTGACATCAGGACGGCAGAAAGCTTACACACCTTCCGGCGCAGACTGAAAACTCATCTCTTTCGACTCCACTTAGAGCGATAGAATGACTAACAAAGAACTGCTAACAGAGCACTTATATACTAATAAAGGACTGGCTTATCTATAGCCAGTTGAGTAGCACTTGAACTGATTGGCTCTTTGAAACCTGATGTACTTATATGATTCTGTTTTCCTCAAGGTTGTGTCTTCCTGGTCGAATGTACTTATTGTAAGTCGCTTTGGATAAAAGCGTCAGCTAAATGCAATGTAATGTAATGTAATGAAATGTGCAATCAGAATGGTTATTGGACTGTACTTATATCCAGTCTTTACTACCCCTCAAAGTGCTTTCTACGACCTCATTCATGCAGAGCAGTGGAACTAACACTCACACACCGATAGCCATTGGAAGCAGTTTTCTTGCCCAAGGATACATCGATATGTTGACTGCATGGGCTGGGATTGAACCCACAACCTTCTGGTTGAAAGACAAACTCCCTCACAGCCACAGCCTGAATCTGAAGACTTTTACTGCCAAATAGACTTTAACATAGAAGGCGGGTGCTTTGGAATTGTTGCGCATGAGAGTCACAACAAATAAAGAAGGAGAAAAAAAACAAGAACAGCAAAAGTTAAGAATCATGAAAATAAAAATATTTATGCAAAATATTGACTAAAGAAATATTAAAATAATATGTGCAGTGCAAAGATATGCATTCATGCATCGATTGAGATAGATTTGGAGACTTTCAAATGACCATCTGGAGAAAGCAAGTCCCTGTATTTGAGTCCATCTTCTCAGCAGAGCCAATGAAATGCTAAGATCCTCATCCTCAGCAGAGCCAATGAAATGCTAAGATCCTCATCCTCAGCAGAGCCAATGAAATGCTAAGATCCTCATCCTCAGCAGAGCCAATGAAATGCTAAGATCCTCATCCTCAGCAGAGCCAATGAAATGCTAAGATCCTCATTCTCAGCTGTGGCTGCAGCGTAAGAACCGTGATGGAGGAGCTGCTCATGGTGATGTAGATTTGCTGACCAAAAAGTGTTTTTAAAGAAGACAGACTAAACTATTCTCTTGAGTGGATCCACAATATTGCTTTCGGCAGGTTACCTGCAGCCAACTCCCCTAAAGCCAAGAAGCTTCTCATGAGCACACACCTGTTGAGCCGAGGGACCAGTTGTTAATGAAAGCTGATTTGGATTGAAATAAAAACAGAATGTGTGACATGTGACGTCATGTTACATTCAACTAAAACTTTGACTATTATTATAAGTCTGTCTATTAACAGACTAACAGAGCCACTAGGGGGACAACACGTGCGTGTGAACAAAAAAGTCTTCCGTTCACACGCATTCGGCTCATTTAACATGTCCGTTCACACGAGACCGCTGAAAACGCTGGAAATGCTGGAAACGCTGGAAACGCTGTAGTACGGGCCTGTAAGTGGCGCTGCTGCCGCCGCAAAATACACCAAAGCAGCGAAGAAGACCCCGGACCATGGTTGCCATGGTTGCCCTTCTGTTTATTCTCCGCGGTAGACGGCGTGTGCTCCTGCTGTAATTCTCTCCGGTAGTCCACAAGCAGAGGAAAAACACCCACCTCTCCGCCTCTTCCAAGGAACGAGGGGACCATGTGGCAGAGTTTCCGTTAACATTTTTTTTTCCGCTGGTCAACATGTCTGTTAAAGTTTAAATCTTCCGGACAAAATTAGAAAAGTGCTGGTCAGAGGTCTTCTTTGTTATTTATTGAGCTTTAAAACAAACGACTCTATATAATAATTAGGGCTGTCAAGTTAACGCGTTAATAACGGCGTATTATTGTATGAGAGGTTCCAGGTTGAATTGAGGCGAATATTTGTAATGTTCAGAAGTTGTTGTGTTTAATATTCATGAGAATATTTGTCATTTTGTTCAAATGATAATAAACATTAGCATAAAGCATATTTGTCCACTCATACTGTATGTTGATAAGTGTATTAAAAACTTGAAAAATATTCCTCTAAGGTACATTTAGAACAGATCAAAAATGTGCGATTAATTTGCGATTAATCGCGATTAAATATTTTAATCGACTGACAGCCCTAATAATAATATAAGAATAATAAACGGAGCCTCTCTTTTCCTCCCCCTCTCTGACAGCCCAGCAGCTGATCTCTGAGCAGGAGAGGTGGGAGAGGGAGACGTGGGGAGAGGGAGGCAGGGCTATTTCATCGTTATCAGAAAATTATCGTATAGGGCGTACACACGGAGCCGTTTGCCCCCCCAGAGCGTTCCTTTTGCAGATCTATCCACCTTGGGACCCGTTATCGTTTACGGGGTCCGTTTCTATCGTTTTGTTACGGCCTCGTGTAAACGAAAGGGCTATACGCAAGAGAAACTATGTGGATACAACCCGTATCGCCCTCGTGTAAACGGGGTCTAAAAGTGCACCAAGCTCAGTGATCCAAGCTGTCAAACCAGTGTAGATGTGCATTAATACCAAGTGACCAGAGGGGCTTCACTCTCACCATGTCGCAAGGCAAGGCAAGGCAAGTTTATTTATATACACAAGGCAATTCAAAGTGCTTTACAAAAAATGAAAGACATTAAGAAAATGGCATTTAAAATCAGTCATTAAAAAGAAAAGATAATAAAATAAACATTAAAATAAAAAATACATGGATAAAAGATACAGTGCAGTCTATGATATGAATACTTCAATTAAAAGCAGCGGCAAAAAGAAAAGTCTTCAGGCTGGATTTAAAAGTAGTCAGAGTTGTAGCGGACCTGCAGGTTTCTGGGAGTTTGTTCCAGATATTTGGAGCATAATAACTGAACGCTGCTTCTCCATGTTTAGTTCTGACTCTGGGGACAGAAAGCTGACCAGTCCCTGAAGACCTGAGAGATCTGGATGGTTCATCATTTAGCAGGAGGTCAGAAATGTATTTTGGGCCTAAACCATTCAAAGCTTTATAAACCAGCAGCAGTATTTTGAAATCTATTCTTTGACACACAGGCAGCCAGTGTAAAGACTTCAGAACAGGAGTGATGTGATCCACTTTCTTAGTGTTAGTGAGGACTCGAGCAGCGGCGTTCTGAATCAGCTGCAGCTTTCTAATAGATTTTTTAGTAAGACCTGTGAAGACACCATTACAGTAGTCGAGTCTACTGAAGATAAAAGCATGGACAAGTTTTTCCAAATCCTGCTGTGACATTAGTCTTTTAATCCTAGATATATTCTTTAGGTGATAGTAGGCTGATTTAGTAACTGTTTTAATGTGACTGTTGAAACTCAGGTCAGAGTCCATGACTACACCTAGATTTCTGGCTTTATCTGTTGTTTTGAACATTGCAGGCTGAAGCTCAGCGCTAACTTTTATACGTTCTGCCTTGGCTCCAAAACCATTACCTCAGTTTTATCTTTGTTTAATTGGAGAAAGTTCTGACACATCCAGTCATTGATTTGTTCAATGCACATACTCAGTGTTTGAATTGGAGCATAGTCTCCTGGTGAAATTGTTAGGTAAATTTGTGTGTCATCCGCATAGCTATGGTAACTTATTTTGTTGTTCTTCATTATCTGAGCCAGTGGTAGCATGTAGATGTTAAAGAGAAGAGGCCCCAAGATGGAGCCTTGAGGAACCCCACATGTCATATTTGTCAACTCAGATGTGTATTTACCTATAGAAACAAAGTTGTTTCTGTCCTTTAAGTAGGATTCAAACCAATTTAGAACTGTTTCCGAAAGTCCCACCCAGTTTTCTCGTCGGTCGAGTAATATGTTGTGGTCAACAGTGTCAAACGCAGCACTGAGATCTAATAATACTAACACTGAAGTTCTGCCACTGTCTGTGTTTAAGTGGATCTCAGTCTCATGTTCCACTCGGGAGCAGCAGTCCAGTCTACTGCAACGGCAAGTGGTTCCATTCAGTAAACGGGCCGCTCTAGTGGCTTAAGATCAGAACAGCACTTCCTCTTAAGGTTACCCAAGCTCCTGAGTGATGGGAGTGCCCAAGAAGCTGAGACCCCTCCCAACAAAAGGAGAGACTTTCTCAGAGTAGTTTAGGCTCTTTCATGACCTTGCTTAACCCAATAAGCAAAGTTGTGCCTCTTTGATGCTTTGAATAATTAATTTGTATTGTGATCTGTGAAAAATATTACCTTATTGTGGAAAATAAATGAAATATTTTAGGACCCGGGCACCCCAAAGCAGATTACTAAAACAGAAGGTGGTTCCTCCCAGCAGCCTTCAGTTGTTTTGGTTCAGGTTGAAAGCACCCTTCAGTTCTTTAAAGCCCCACAAAGATGCTTTGAAGAACTGCTAAGCCGCTCTAGGTATTAGATTTAAAAAATGCAGGATTTCACATGTTATGTAATCCAGCGGCTGATCAAAGTAAACACAAGTCACCCCAATCAAATGCACATTGAAAGAATTTAGGTGGCTTACCCCAGACATTGGTTTGCCATTTGAAAACACGAGACAAACCAAAGCAAAGCAACGGTGGAGAAAAGAAGCTGCTGATGAATGTGAGGCTTTAGGTCCCGGGGGAGAGTCATGTCAGGATGATGAAAGCAACAACACACGGCCCTCTGTTCAACTCTCCATCTTTTTCACAAATACTACCCCTTCATCATTTTGACATTGGTCATGAATGTGTTTTTGTTACCTTGAAGTTCAGATTTGGACTGTATACCATGTAGGCATTATGTATCTCTGATAATCTGAAACAATATCTGCAGGAAAAAACGGTTGAAGACCTCTAAGGGCCCGTGTCCACTGGGCAGACACTCCCAGCACTTTTTTATTGTTTCTATGACAACGATATCTTAACATATCA
This sequence comes from Pseudochaenichthys georgianus, assembly GCF_902827115.2. Taxonomy (NCBI): domain Eukaryota; kingdom Metazoa; phylum Chordata; class Actinopteri; order Perciformes; family Channichthyidae; genus Pseudochaenichthys; species Pseudochaenichthys georgianus. Next base: position 307,886 of record NC_047510.2, read on the forward strand.
TCGCTGTTGTGAGACAAACTAGCTTCGCCCCCCGGATTTTATTATCTGGTCGAGCTAATATTAGTTTGACACCGGAGGAGTCCTGCTAGCACACTTTAAATAAATAACCTTACAGGAAAAAGACGTGGTATGCAGCACCTTTTGTCGAGGCGGTGCAATATAATGGCATGCGCTGTTTCGTCATTGGAATTATTTAAAAAGATGCTGGTGCTCAGAAATAGGCGCTATGTGGACATGGGCTTTCTAGAGCCATGTGTAAAATATTATTCAAAGGCAAATTTAGAAACTTTTTATTTTATTCTTAACTTTGAAAAGTTTTCAGTTGCAATTCTAAATGAATCATTGATCATCTTTCTGAGACGTTAAATGGTTTAGTCATGAATGATGTGGGTTTAGATACGCATACATTTGTGACTTTGAAAACAATATTTATTTTGTTTGTTCAGATTGATACATAACAAGAACTGCCCACTGAACACAGACGAGAGGCACTGATCCTACAGACACCTTGTGTAGTATAAACACAATAGCAAGTCAATCTTTCAGTAAACTCTCTCTAAATGTTACCTACAGTATAGGATGTAATGATCTGAATGTTTTTCTTATCACTGAGGCAAATATTTGTGTTTGCCTCAGTGTCTGGCGTACTTCCTGGGGGCTTGCTGCAGAGCCCACACCCTGTACCCGTTGGTGTTTACTTCCTGCTTGTGTATGTCTGCTGTTCACAATGCCATATACTTTATTGTCCCCGTAAGGAACTTTGTTCTGGACTCCGTCCTGCAGTTCCACAAACTTGTACGTATACAAACATAGTTAACATTACAATACATACACGTATCATCACTAGGGGTGTACCGGTTCACAAACATTTTGGTTCGGTACGTACCTCGATTTTTAGGTCACGGTTCGGTACGTTTTCGGTACAGCAGAAAAGATTATCACAAAACGTAAAATATTTCTTGGTTTTTTAAAATTATTATTAAACTGTGAATAATGTATTCACTCAAATAAATACAAAATATAGTAAAATAAACATTAAGGTGCAGCATTTCGTTGAACTGAAATAATCTGTATTTGAACTGTACTGTACTAGCACCTAAGCAGCCAGTTTGACATTATGACTTGCTTGTCATTGTATTTTCATGTTTTTTTAAAGAAAGATTAACTTGTCCACATTGCTTACCGAAAGGACAGATCTGCTGGCACTAACAATGTCTCCTGCTGTGGAGAACACCCTCTCTAGGGACAGAGGTAGCAGATACAGCCAGGTAGCGCTTTGCTAACATGGCAACATAATATTTGGCGTTTGTAATAGCTTTGGCTCGGTCTGAACTTGTTGCGAGTGGTGGAGGCTACATGCTAGCGGGAGTTGGGTTTGCACTTCAGTCATTTTTCTTTTGGTACCGGTGATATTCACGTTCAGGTGATGCCTTTTCAAATGAGTGTGCAAGTTTGATGTATTGCCAGCCGATGTTGTTTAGTTGAACAATGCCAACAAACAGCTTTGGTTCGGTCCACCTGTCTTTGTCCGTCATCCTTGTTCGTAACTGCGAAACCAAAATGTTCCCAAACCGGAGACTTCAATGATGCTGGAGGATTTTCGAGCTCAACTTTATCTGCGTTCGCCATTTCGACAGTTCCTCAAATGACTGACTACATTTGAACGCATCCCTCTGACCAGCTCTCATAGTATGCCTCTCGTCCCATGAAATGACTTGCTCGCTCTATGACGCGTTGAACCCAATGTGAGCAAATTACTCTGAATGCTGCGACGCAGCACCTGAGATTACTTCCAAGAAGTTGTTCATGTTCTCAATTTTTTACGTTTAACGTTATATTCGTTCGGTACACTTCGGTACACACCTGTACCGAACCAAAGGGCCCGTACCGAATAATTTCGGTACGGGTACGTGTACCGTTACACCCCTAATCATCACTCATACACCATTTGCACAACCCTCATGGCCAACATTTAAAAGTATATAATATCACATGTGAGTGTTGAGCAGCTCAATGGACAGACAGAGGCAGGAAGGACTGCTTATAGCGGTTCAGCCTGCTCTTGGGAACCCTGCATCTTCTACCAGAAGGGAGGAGCTGGAGTTCTGGGTGGAGAATGTGGGGGGATCAGACACGACTCCTTATGTTTTGGAGAGATGGATGTTTTCACAGCAGTCTGTACCAGGCGAGCGATCTATGACTTTGACTGCACTGTCAAGTTACCATGGCAGTGATACCATACCTTATGGTGCTCTCCAACAATGCATGATAAAACAGTATCATGAACTTCTGCTCGACTCCGTAAGCCCGGAGTCTACGCAGAAAATACAATTGCTGTTGAAGTCTAGAGCACAGACCCTTAACATGAACCCTCCAGCTGAGTGTACTATTTACAGTGGAGGAAATAAGTATTTGATCCCCCGCAGATTTTGGAAGTTTGTCAGATTCCAACCTCTCCACCATGGGCAAGACTAAAGAGCTCTCTAAGGACCTCAGGGACAAGACTGTAGACCTGCACAAGGCTGGGATTGGCTACAAGACCTTCAGAAAGCAGCTTGGTGAGAAGGAGACAACTGTTGGTGCCATTATTCAGAAATGGAAGAAAAATAAAATGGGCATCAATCATCAATCAATGGCCCTCGGTCTGGGGCTCCACCAGAGGTGGCGCTAGACTTTTTCCACACAACGTCTGGCCCCGTTTACAACATCTGGCCCCCGTGGGGTATGATGATCATGAGAAAGGTGAGGGATCAGCCAAGAACTACATAGTATGAACTTGTTAATGATATCAAGGCAGCTGGGAGCACAGTCACCAAGAAAACTGTTGGTGGTAACACACTACACCATAATGGATCAAATCCTGCAGCGCCTGAAGCCCCCCCCCCCCCCTCTGCTCAAGAAGAACATGAAAGGCCGCCTGAAGTTTGACAATGAACATGAATGATGAATGATTCAGAGAAGGTGATGTGGTCAGATGAGACCAACATGTAGATCTTTGGCAGAAAGTCAACACGCTGTGTTTGGAGGAAGAGAGATGCTGAGTATAACCCCAGAACACCCTCCGTCAGGCATGGAGGCTTGATATTCTTACTCTCACTGTTAAAATAGACCTACCATTAAAATGATAGATTTTTTATTTCTTTGTAAGTGGGCAAACTTACAAATACAGTCAAATATTTATTTGATCGTATTGACCCCCAGTGTAGTCCCCCAGTGTAGTCGCCCAGTGTGGTCCCCCAGTGTGGTCCCCCAGTGTGGTCCCCCAGTGTGGTCCCCCAGTGTAGTCCCCCAGTGTAGTCCCCCAGTGTGGTCCCCCAGTGTAGTCCCCCAGTGTAGTCCCCCAGTGTGGTCCCCCAGTGTGGTCCCCCAGTGTAGTCCCCCAGTGTAGTCGCCCAGTGTGGTCCCCCAGTGTGGTCCCCCAGTGTAGTCCCCCAGTGTAGTCCCCCAGTGTGGTCCCCCAGTGTGGTCCCCCAGTGTGGTCCCCCAGTGTAGTCCCCCAGTGTGGTCCCCCAGTGTGGTCCCCCAGTGTAGTCCCCCAGTGTAGTCCCCCAGTGTAGTCCCCCAGTGTAGTCCCCCAGTGTAGTCCCTCAGTGTGGTCCCCCAGTGTGGTCCCCCAGTGTAGTCCCCCAGTGTAGTCCCCCAGTGTGGTCCCCCACTGTGGTCCCCCAGTGTAGTCCCCCAGTGTAGTCCCTCAGTGTGGTCCCCCAGTGTGGTCCCCCAGTGTGGTCCCCCAGTGTAGTCCCCCAGTGTGGTCCCCCAGTGTGGCCCCCCAGTGTAGTCCCCCAGTGTGGTGCGTTTCTATCCTTCCAATATGCAAACACAAAAAGAGACATCTTCACATTCTGTAATTCATATTTCAAAGGAGGGAGAGTCATTTGATATAGTTCAACAATTTCCTACAGAAGGCCAAGAAGCTCCATGTTCATTTATATTTGTTTCCCATGGTCGAGGAATATATTTGTTTAATATGACAACAAGTTATACTGTAGCCAACCTCAAATGCAACCCATGAAGAAATGATTTGAAGGTCCTTTAATTCCCTAAAGGCTGGGCAGTAAACGGGATCATCTCAGGCACTGGTGTCACATCCTGCTACAACATGGATTTTGTGATACCGTTACCTTGATGAAAACACACACATTTTGGTTTAAGTGCACACACACACAGGAGCAGCTCAGTGGCGACAGTGTTTTCAAACTCTTTCTCCATGTGGATTAAGTGCATGTTTGCCCCCATATATAATGTATTACTCAGATTCAGGTGCTCAGCAGTACCTTTCAATAAACCATGTTCGATTTACTGGAGAAAAACACCTGCAGGCCAGTACCCGGTTTTCATATTCAGAGGCAACACACACATCCTTTTTGTTTTTCATTCTATTCTCTTCAAGTCAGAAGGCTCAAGTCCAAGTCAAGTCCCGAATCATTGGTGTTCAAGTCCAAATCGAGTCACGAGTGTTTTGTGATTTTGTCAAGTCGAGTCCAAAGTTATCAAATTGGTGACTCGAGTCTGACCCGAGATTAAGTCCTGTGACTCGAGTCCACACCTCTGCCGGGTAGTGACAGTTCAAGTTTGCAATGATTGAAGTCCCCTAGAATAAAAACCGGAGCCTCAGGAGTGTGTAGTAGCTGCTGGTGAACACAGTCAGTGATTTGAGCTGCTGCACTTGCTGCGTTCCCGCTGGGTCGAATATAAATGGTGTAGGAGTCTTAAGCTCAAGCACAGAGCCGGCCCGACCCATTAAGCGACATAAGCGGCCGCTTAGGGCCCCGCAGCCACTAAGGGACCCGCAGCCACTAAGGGCCCCCTAGCAACAAAAAAAAGGAAAAGAAAAATCTCAGTGCACCATCGCTGTGATAAGTATGTTTAATTAATTGTGTTAATATGCCTAGATTGCCTACTCTCAAAGTCATGTATTATATTATTGAGTCAATAATATAATACATTAACCGTGCATTCGCTGTTTGAGGGCTTGATAGCCCACTCCCCCTCCACACTCGTTGCTTTGGAACAGCACTCAATATGGCGGACCCTCCGCGTGAACGCGCAAACGGAGGGGTAGGGTGTAGGGGGCGGTTTGGGAATGGGCCTCAATCTCGAGTAAAGCTGCTCGAGAGACACTATTTCAAGCATACTACGTCATCGAGTGCCGCCGAAGTATACTGTTCCAATGTCCAGCATACTTGGAATTCTACCGAGCCCGGCGTACTTCGTTTGGAGATATTTAGAGGCTGCACATGTGTCTCCGCGGTCTTAAAATCCCCACAATGCTTTGCGCACGGACCAATTTCCCCAAATCTGTGGCGGAAAATGTAAGGCGTGGCCTCTCATATGACGCACACCTGCACACTTGCTCGCCTGTTCCACTCTTCGTTTTCCGAATGCTAGGAAGTATTCTTGCTTCTGAAGCAAGACGCTCTGAAGACATGTGCTACCAAGCAAGCGTACTCGAGATTGAGAAACACCCTGCGTGTTACTCATGTACTACTTCCGGTGGCGCGGCCCTGCTGCGACCCGGGCTCCTGTCGTGTGCTGTGGTTTTTTATGTTGGTTTACTTTTTCTTCCTTGATTTTTGACCACACCTTTTAGTTGGAACAATGTTTTACTGGCACTTTTTATCCTATCACTTTTTTGACCAAGTCAAACAATACGGGGAGGAAATAACCTGTCGCACTGCTGGCTGGCCCTCCGTGCTGCAGGACAACATTGATTGGTTTAAATTGTGTGCAATGCTTTTGTATTTTTCCCCTTCGATTCGGAGAAACAAATATTTTTTCGGAGTTTTTGGACGGCAGAAGACACTACACTACCCAGAATCCTCAGCTATTGTTTGGGACTACACCATGTGCTTTGCTTGACAAACCCCGTGATTAGTCCTCAAGCTCTGTGATTGGTTGACCTCCAACTGCATTCCATATGAAAAAAAAAAGGTTTCGTAAAAGATAAAATCATACTTTATTCAGCAGTGCTTGCTTTACTCTTTGAAAGTCATCACATGAATGCATTGTAATAAATGGTTTGGCTGCATTAAATATTACACATCTGTCGTAGTTCTTTATTTATCTACAGAGATCGGGCTCAGAATAGACCAGGAACTATTATTTTACCGTTCTGTTTTAATTTCACAATAAAGTTAGTAGTAATATTTTGTTTTGATATTATTGTTTTTTATTAACTACTAGACCACTGGGTCATGTTAAGACCATCTTTTCTGTGTTGCTGTGTTTTTATTTAATCGCTTTTGTGTTAAACAATAACACAATATATCCACTGTAAACCAAACCGGAAACAGCAGTATATTTTATTTTGTTAACACTGTAAACTTGACAGCTTTTTAACCCGCACCTCCTACTGGTTAAAGCACGTTATTACACGTTTAGAGTAATTGCAATGCAGGAAGATTGTGTTGCTTTTTAATGACTGTTTTAAAATGCCTTTTTCTTGTCTTTCATTTTTGTAAAGCACTTTTGAATGTGTTATATTTGATGAAAACATTTAAATATTAAGAGTACACACAAAATAGGAGGAAAGTAGAAGGTCAATGATAGAAATATAGAATAGAACATATCAAGAAGATACTGTAAGTGATATCTAGATTAAAAAAGTTTAGTGCCGGATGTACAAAGATATTAATAGGAGGATGTGCAAAACAGAAAAACGAATTAGGCTTTATTTAAATAATACTTTAGTTTAAGGTCTTCTTTTAAATACATGTAAGCAAAAAGCATTGGGGGTATCTGATAAATATTAAGCCTGACAAAGTACTTAACATTTAATATATTGCATGGTTTGTTTTGGGACTTGACAATCAACTTTCCTGCAATGTTAACTATGTTGAAGCACTTATTTTAACTGATATTATACATATTTATTATACTCTTATAAGATGTATGTAGATAGTATAAGAAATGTGCAGAATTACACATATTGATAGATGTCTTGTAATGCACTGTTGAGGAACCTGTGACCCAAGTTTTTCATTCATTGCATAACTACACCGTAGTTGTGTATGATATGTCAATACACCTTAGAACATCTTGAAATCTTGAAAGGGATATGCAAAATAGCCATAATATACAGTCTTTAATTAACTATTAGTAGAGAATAACGAGTAATGAATATACTTTATAGAGATCTGCAGATACATATTTAGTCTTCTCAAGCACCAACTATCAAATATCTCTCCTGATTGTTGGCACTTGACAATCACCTTCCCTGAATTTCACTCAGGTGTAACTAAAGTCTGATTTAAGGGCTGTTTATATTTCACATCATTAAACAGAATCTGCAAAGTAACTAAAATAAATGTAGTGGAGTAAAAATACCAGGTTAACCTTAAAGAAAGCCCTCAGGATTACAAAAGACCCCCATCACCCCAGCCACAAACTGTTCTGTCTGCTGCCTGGCAGGCGGTACCGCAGCATCCGGACTAAAACCACCAGACTCAGGGACAGCTTCATCCCACAGGCCATAAGACTATTAACACCTGAACTTTGAAACAACATCCATAACATTCATCTGGCTGCTGCTTAGAAATTATTGATCTAATATATCATATTCCAATCACTTGTATATAGACTCTTATTGCACTATTTCACTTTTTACTATTTTACACGTTCGAGTCTAGTTTTGGATAGTGTTCCGTCGATGGGTTTCATTCCATTTCAAAATTATTTTTGACACTCGGTGGAATGCAGTTGGAGGTCAACCAATCACAGAGCTTGAGGACTAATCACGGGGTTTGTCAAGCAAAGCACATGGTGTAGTCCCAAACAATAGCTGAGGATTCTGGGTAGTGTAGTGTCTTCTGCCATCCTAAACTCCGAAAAAATATTTGTTTCTCCGAATCGAAGGGGAAAAATACAAAAGCATTGCACACAATTTAAACCAATCAATGTTGTCCCGCAGCACGGAGGGCCAGCCAGTTCCTCCCCGTATTGTTTGACTTGGTCAAAAAAGTGATAGGATAAAAAGTGCCAGTAAAACATTGTTCCAACTAAAAGGTGTGGTCAAAAATCAAGGAAGAAAAAGTAAACCAACATAAAAAACCACAGCACACGACAGGAGCCCGGGTCGCAGCAGGGCCGCGCCACCGGAAGTAGTACATGAGTAACACGCAGGGTGTTTCTCAATCTCGAGTACGCTTGCTTGGTAGTACATGTCTTCAGAGCGTCTTGCTTCAGAAGCAAGAATACTTCCTAGCATTCGGAAAACGAAGAGTGGAACAGGCGAGCAAGTGTGCAGGTGTGCGTCATATGAGAGGCCACGCCTTACATTTTCCGCCACAGATTTGGGCAAATTGGTCCGTGCGCAAAGCATTGTGGGGATTTTAAGACCGCGGAGACACATGTGCAGCCTCTAAATATCTCCAAACAAAGTACGCCGGGCTCGGTAGAATTCCAAGTATGCTGGACATTGGAACAGTATACTTCGGCGGCACTCGATGACGTAGTATGCTTGAAATAGTGTCTCTCGAGCAGCTTTACTCGAGATTGAGGCCCATTCCCAAACCGCCCCCTACACCCTACCCCTCCGTTTGCGCGTTCACGCGGAGGATCCGCCATATTGAGTGCTGTTCCAAAGCAACGAGTGTGGAGCGGTGTGGAGGGGGAGTGGGCTATCAAGCCCTCAAACAGCGAGTCTGCAGCGGTGCAGACTTGAGACCGGTCTCTGCCTGACCGGAGTCACGCTGTGTGTGGCCGTCAGGAAACACGCTGTTTACAAGTAGTTCCAGCAAACATCCACTGACAAACTGCGATGTTAACAACCTCATGATAACCTCATATGTTTTTAACTTAGGATCAAACCTGCGTTTAGTCTAGAAAAAGGTAAATGTGTGCATTTCATTATAAAGTTGTGTATATTTACAGACCGTTGCAAAACTAAGAAGCTTATAAACATCAGGTTTAAAACTAAAAGAGCTTTGAAACACAATGAAAGATGTTTGGAGTTTTATTTGAGTTATTCATTTAAACTTTTTGTCTAAGAGATGCTGATTTGAAACCGTTGTTAGATACAGTTACGGCATTTCCTGTTTCTGCCGGAGAGAGGGGAGGCCGTCCCAAAGCTTGCTGCTGTGTTTACTCCCTCCATCTGACAGGAGGAGCCTCGTTGAGCTGCGAGTGAGGCTACAGACGGAGTTCACTCCGTCACGGAGGGGTAGGGTCGAGGGAGTGGTTTGGGATTGGGCCTGAGAAACACCCAAAGTGTGTACTTCTTCTTCTGCTGTTTCTGTTAGTGTTGACTTCCTGTCTGTCTTCTTCTGCTGTTCCTGTTAGTGTTGACATCCTGTCCGCCCTCCTCTGTTGATTTCTCTGACGTCCTACGCTCTGTCTTTTAATCTCTTTCCTCCTCACTTAGAAACGGTAATTCTTTTGCTTAGCAGCGGTGGGTGTATCAAGTATTAACAACCTCTGATATTTCCAGAATCAAGTATTCATCTAAGCCATGTAATAAAATAATATAAAAACTGTGCCTCTAAATGACATCACTGGACTTGACCTAAAGATGACATAACAAACTAGATTATAGAACTATAATACAAATAAACTATAGCGCTTTATGACGACATACTCAGCGTCTCTTGTCTCTTTTAGTTTAGTGAAAACAGCTTTAAAGACATCAATTGGGCGCCTTGACAGCAGTCTCTAACCAAAGCGAACCACAACCTGTTTCTAAATTGCTGTTTGGAGTCATTAAGTAGCCCTCTTACTAAGGCCTATATTTAGCACATTGTTGTGCCATATGGATTTGTGTGTATTATCCTTTTGCCATAAGCTTATCATCTCCTCATCAATTGGCTCTCTTGGTGTCGGCTTGGCAGCTGCAGAGCATGATGAGAGGGAATATGCAGAGCCAATCTTAACTACCGGAAGCAGATATCCAGGCGTTTCCACAAAAACAGAGCCATGTTCAAACGGTTGAAAGTTCCTCTGAGTGTTGCCAGGTAGGTTTCCATCTCTATCAGTCAGTGAAGTCACATTGACCGGCAGATAGTACTGGCATGCTAAGGATTAGGAGGCTTCGCTAAGCTGTTTTAGTATTCTAGGATATTTTCACATGTGTTTAGCTTGGTAGTAAAACAAAATGAAATATGTGTTTGACCTAAACTCATTTTAGTTCGTCATGGACCTACACATAAAGCCAGATGTATTTTATGAGGCTTGGGCTCATATGTTTTGCAATGAAGCTGCCAGTAAATTATATTTTATGCCATTATTGAGTAACTGGAAACACTTAAGCCTAATTAAATCACATTGTCTGCAGACTTTATTGAATTGTGCAGTGTGCAGACGTTGTATTCTACTACTATTATTAAGGAATTAGAACATTGGTTTATTCGAGAGCAGCATTTAACACTAACTGACTAAAACCCTTTTCATTATATTCTAAAATGTTGCATTTTAGGTGATAAAAACACCACCTAAAATATTTATTGGGCAACTCCCCACGCCTTTTATTGACAAAACCTGATTAACTCATCCCGTAGGGCCCGTGATGGTTGTTTTGCTGCCTTTTCAATATAAAAATAATGTATAGCATACAGTTACTATTAGCTAATACGGTCAAATGTAAACAGGTCAGGTCATAAGAAGCTTTAGCTGAAACATGTCAAAATATAATCGAAAAATATATTATTCTAAATGAGTTGTTCCCAAACATTTTGGCTCGTACATTCTTAAAACAAGTAATCGCTGCATTCTAATGGTTCGATTTAAATATAATGTGAAAATACCCAATCAGTTAATGGAAATGAACCGGTCACAACTTAGCACTGGTTAAACATTTTTAATGACCATGTTTTCCATGTAATACGTAATGAATGTAGGCGTTGAATAGATTGACTGGCAATGAAACAAATAAATGACATTTGCAGGTAAAAAGCAGGAACAAATAAATAAAAACATCTGGCGGAGTGACAAATGACAATGCTCAGTAACGGATGTCAACGGAGGATTACAGTTGCTTTTAAAAGGAGAGCATGGACCCCCCCCCCCACACACACGCGCACACACTGAACAGTTGTTAGTCTGGTGAAATGGCTAATGGAATATTTATTCACAGCATTTTCTAATTAAAAAGTAATCATTATGATTTATTAAATACTTTAAATTGTATGTAAAAAAAGAAAGACAATTGAAATGCTGCAAACATTTTTAATTAATTGCTAACACATTGTTATATCTGGTAAACCATTATTACATACTAGAGGACTAACGAGGAGATGATCTATGGTGCTTATCAATATCCAATAATAAATCAATGTCAGAACAGGACATTGCTTCCTGCCAATGAGCCTCCACTAGCAGGTAGCCTGAGCTGGAGTGCTCGTGTGAGCCGAGCCTCACCGAATCGTTTCCAGCGCGTTCTGCGCCCTTTTCATTTTCGGTGACTTTGGTTACGTAAGAGATTAAGAGTGTGTGAAGGTGGAGATGTTTGGAGCGGACAGTTTTTCTGCCATTAGGCTGCCTGCACGCACACACCATGAGGCTGCCTGCTAAAGGCTGAAGCTGGAGCCTCGTTCCACCGTGCGTCCTGCTCCGTCAACATGCCCACCTTTTCAGTCATGTATAAAGGAGCCGTCATCATTAGCAGGTAAAAACATCTCGTGTGTGTGTGTGTGTGTGTGTGTGTGTGTGTGTGTGTGTGTGTGTGTGTGTGTGTGTGTGTGTGTGTGTGTGTGTGTGTGTGTGTGTGTGTGTGTGTGTGTGTGTGTGTGTTGGCTCGCTGCTGTCTTCACCCTTTGTTAGTGTGGAGTGTGTTGGTGTCGGTGCTGGAGTGTTGTTTACAGCAGCTGTGTGGAAGTCACAGGTAGAGGCAGGGCCGGTCTTTGGCATAGGCGACATAGGCAGTCGCCTAGGGCGCCAGATATGGGGGGGGGGGGGGGGGCGCTGCGCTGGTAGTTCTGGGAGGGAAAACATTTTTTGTGATGAAAGTGGGGGAAGTTGACTTATCAGGCGCCCGCAGCTCACAGCCAAAGTGCAAGCGAGCCTCCAAGCGCATCGGTACCGCGGATTGTTGTTGGATTGAGACTGATAACTACAGCTCAGTGAGGTAAAGGACTCTTGAGTGTTTAGATAGTTCACTTTAGTTATCTCAGTGAGTCCCAAACGGTTTGGTCACAATTTATGTTAACACATATTTCCAAGGCACACTTTTATAATTATTAGGATAAATAAAAACAGGTTTGAAATCATTCCAATGTATACTCTATAGACAGTAAACCAAAAATATCGTTTAAAACTGGAGATATTAAAAAAAAAGAATAAATAAATGTTAACTAGGTAAAATAAGATATGAATGAACAGCAAAAATTAAATAAGTTACATTTATTTGTTATTGGCTATGGTAGGTTATCGGTTATGTTTAAAGTTGTACCCCCTACTGTAGATCTAGTCTTAGTAATTCTGCTCAAAGTGCACCAGATTGAAGCATTTTATTTTAAAAGGTCTAGGACCGGCCCTGGGTAGAGGTTCCCACATGTGTGATGTTGATGTGGGGGGACAGTTGGGGGAATCTGCCGCTGGGTTGGTGGAGGGGTAAACGCGGTGCTGCGCGTGATGGAGTCGCGTTAGTGTCCAAATGTGTTCCATGTTGGAGTGCACAGTAACCAATTCTATAAATTCACGTTTGTAGTAAAAACGTGTTAAAGCTCAGGAGAGTGTTTATTTCTGATGTTTGTTCATCATTCCACACACATAGAGCTCCCCATCTGTTGGTGCGTGCGCAGCGACACCCGGCTGTTTGCCTACGCATCACTTTAATCATTCCGCGGCTTACAAGCAGGGTAACTTAAAAAATGTATTCCGTAACAATGACTTATAACCTCTAAAAACAATGTTATTCGTAACCTAATCTGAGTATCACAATGTAAAGGTAATGTAACCTGATTACTTTACGTTACTTTTGAATAAATGCAATGTAAATAAATTAATGCTGTCAAAATTATCGCGTTAACGGTGGTAATTAATTTTTTGAATTAATTGCATTAAAATATTTAACGCATTTAACGCATGTGCAGAATGGCCCGCCCCATACATCCCACCAGTGGCAGCGCCAGGGTATGGCTGGGGTAGGCTACACCCATACCAAGAAATGTCTTAGCCCACCATGACAAATGATGTTAAAGTAAGCAAAATTAAGTCCGCCAAATTGCACAGACAGCCGTTAGTAAGATTGATTTCAGTAGCCACTTGTCTGGAAATACCGAAGACCAGAAACGGTTTTGAAAACTTTTGTCCCGTAGTGATCGTCTTCTCAATAGAAAATCTTTGATAATGTCTTCTGGCCAATCGGAGTCAAGATAACGGCGTGGTGTTGTTGCAGGAAGTCCCGACGGAGAATACTTTTGCTGTAGTAGGTGCACATAACTGGTACGCAGGTTTTCCAGAAGGCGGTTAGATCACCGGACGACAGAGTCGGTCTCCGTGTGCACAGACAGGGCTGCTGTTAACGTCGGTCTGTACAACGGAATTGTGCCAAAACTACGCCAACCGGCTGCGGAGGGAGACTCCCCCCTTCACTGGAGAACTGCGCTAAAACAGCTGATCACAACGTTCACGTGGTCACTAGCGCGCCCCCCCCCCCTGTCGACTTTCCTGAAGTACTCCCCCGTTGATAGAAATCAACACGTAATGAATTAAGACCCCACGGTTTGATGATTGATAGGTGCTCTCTTTCATTTTGACACACAGAAAAAATGTTACAATAAACATGTTAAATGGATATATCCGCCTTCTTTAATTTATCATTCCATTCCCACAACAATATACATAAAGAAATTACATATTTTGGACATAGTTCGAATGGTGATTAATCATGATTAATGAATTTTTAAGCTGTGATTAATCTGATTAAAAATGTTTAATCGTTTGACAGCCCTAAAATAAATACAAGAGAAAACAAAAATCCATAAGATGTTTGTTTTACTTATGTTAGACAACAGAGAAACGTGACCCTAGAAAAGAAGATATTCAGGATAAAAAATATTCTGTTTTTAAAGGAAAATCCGACTTCCATTAATTCAGGATACAGGCCAACTATTAATCACATGACCACATAGTAGAGTTTAGATAAGCAAAACATAATGATAATCAGAAAATGCTAAGTTTTTGTTTTATACATAGAGTATTAAAGGTCCCATGTCATGGCCATTTCCACTGATCATAATTCCATTGTTGAGGTCTACTAGAATACATTTATACTGTGCAATTCTCCAAACTCACATTGGTTTCGCATACAGCATCTCTGTAAAGTATGTGTATTCACTCTCTCCACTAAACGGCTCGCTGCAGCTCTTGCCCCCCCCCCCCTCCCTGTGAGCCCAGTGTGCTCCGATTGGTCGGGACCAGTCGGGACGTTGTGAATCGCGCTAAGCTCCGTGGAGGTGTGGTTTCCTTGTTTAGCGATACACAGCGAAACACAGCGAAACTCACCTGAGCACACACAAAGTCACAGCCGAAGTAAAAACAATAAGTGTGGCTTGATATTGAGTAAGAAAGGTTGATAAACGCTGTGAGGGTCTGCAGAGAGAATTTCGCCGCGATCCCAACTGTCTGTTATCAGCCTGCAGCCAGGGAGGAGAGATCAGCAGAGCTGCCTGCACTGAGTGTGTGAGGAAGTCCGTGGATTGGTCAATTTGGACCAATCAGCGGGGGCTTAACGTAACGGCTGCGCGGACGTAACGTAACGGCTCCACGGATTGGTCCATTTCGTTCCGGGGACGACATGACATCATGATGTACCCGGAAGAATCAAATGGACAATGACGTATCTCCAACGAGGCGTTTTGGGGAGATATTTTCTGTTTTAGAGTTTTACTCGCTACATGGTGTACTTTGAGGGTTTTGACTCTGCAGACCGTTTACATGCATAAAAGCCTTCATAACACACAAGGGGACGGGTAATAACCGGAAAAGCATGACATGTCACCTTTAAGATAATGTGGGTTCAGCTAGACATTTCCAGTGAAAGCATTCTTTAAACTGAAGACGTGGGACTCTTTTCAGTTGAGAAGGGTTGTGATTTAGGCTAGTGTTGGTACTATAGCTTCATGGGTGATTAAACGTATTCTAAATCACTGTGGATTCAATTGTCAGCTCAATGTAATGTAAACAATAAAAACACAATGTCACTTTGCATTTTATAACCTAGTAGTTTAGATGCCTTAACCAGTATGAATGTACATATTTTAACCCAGGACATGATCTTTCCTGACCCTTGGCAATAGAGTGGTGCAGTGATAACGTATATTTAGGGCCAACCCGGAAGTTAGCATCACAAGGGCTCCCTCCACACATTTTTGATACCTACACGTTTTGTTCAGCAGGATTATCTCCGCATTATAAACACCACTTTGTACCAAAAAAAAAAAAATTATTTAGCTTTAAAAAAGCTAGTGTTAGTCAATAAACAAACTACATCCTGAGGCCTGTACTACGAAGCAGGATTTGCGGTTAGCGAGGTAACTTCAGGGTTAACTCTGAGTTTCCGGTCCTACGACGCTGGTTCACTTCTTACCGGGGTAGATCTCCATGGTAACTTATGCGGAGCAGGTTTGGTTCCAGATAAGAGATCAACTCAGTGAAAGCACCGCTTGCTGACCTCAGTGTGCGGAGTTTAAAGCTATCAAATCATATTACAGGATAAAGGAAATACAGTTTAAACTGCCATATGCAGGGAAGACGCCGACGTGTCGCACTTATCATTCATATCCAGGACCGGCCCTAGACTTTTGGGGGCCCTAAGCGAGCTTTGGCTTGAGGGGCCCCCCTCACTCTAGCGCGTTCTCACCACACACAACACGCAACCAACTTTTGTCTTATGATGTTAGCATAAGCACACATATTGTATAAATAAGCATGTAAACACTGTGGTCCTCACCTCCTCTAGGGGGGTCCTCTAGGAAGATTTTTTTTTTAAATATTGAAGTTAAAAGCATCAATCTGGTGCATTTTGAGAGCAACATGAAGAGATCTATGGATACATCTCTCAACACCCATATGAAACAGAACTGTAAACAGATTTTTTAGAATGGATATTTTACAAATCACTTAAACTGTATTCTTGTTTTGTCATATAGTATTTCATAACTGTTTTTCATTTATTCTCTCTGGCTGTCCATCTCATAATGTTCACATAGAAGCTAGCTGTCAATAGGAATATCATTCAGAAGAATTATAATTTCTTGCAAAAATCTGTCACAAAAAGAGGTTGCACATTTAAATTCAGGTGTTGTTATGGCAACATCAGTGGCCAAACAGCCACATTTACTGCTGCAAATACGTTCAAAAATGCTGTCAGCACATAAAGCAGTGGCAACTATGCCACCATTTCAGCTGACTTTTTCTCAGAAATACTGTCACATAACATCCATATATTTCAGTGCTAGGTTGATGCTTAGCTAAGCTAACTATGAAACACTTTAACTGACAGGACTCCGGATCAACTGTGTACTGCAGGCATCCTCAAAGTACGGACTCTGGTCCGGATCCGGACCGAACCACAACTGTCTCTGGACTCTGAGCAAATTATACTTTTCATATGTATTATCTGTGTTATCTGCGAGACATCGCCACAATGCAACGAGTCAAAATGATCCGCTATGTCCATAGACTGCAAACAGCGCTCATCGGACATTTATGAGAGAAAGTCTCTAATGTCCGAGTGCAAGTGAATGCAGCACAAGATGCACGTCATGTAACCCCTCCCCCGGTCCTGGCGCGAGCGTGGACATATGATTGGCGGCGATTTCATTTGAACGGGACGGCGCAAAACGAGAAGCATTCGGACCCAAGCACTGAAGGTCTACACTGACAGAGAAGAGACTGTCAGTTTGGCTGTACTCAGCATTGAATCAAAACGCACTAAAGCTGTTGATCTTAATACGTTTGTGAGGCGTTTTGCTGAACAAGATGGTAATCGCCGCATTCAGCTGTAATACACGTCAACGTGATGCTCTGCTCACGGATGAGCATACACAACTATTAAGATGATGACCTTACGTGTGTAAATATATTGTTTTCTTTGAGGGGGTCTGCCCCCAAAAAACAGTTTTAAGTCCTGAGGAAGTCAAATAAGACGGTGTGTAAAACTACACTGCCCAGCCAAAAGAAAGTAACCTCTTTGATTGAACTAGGCCAGTAGGTAAGGACTTTCCACTGGATCATAACTGAAGTATAAAGAATGCATGACTGAAGTGATGGAGACCAAGTTGAAGGCAAACACAAAGAGGAAATAACAGGTCAGATCAAGCCCCTCTCAGATTCCACAGCAACCAGAAGAACATAAACACTGGCTGGTGATTTGATTCATCAGCTTTGTGATGGAATAAAACATGCACAGTGCATTTCCTTAGCTGTGGGTGAGTCCACTGACACGCTGACATTGCTCAGTTGCTGGTGTTTGTGAGTTTTTATGATGAGGCAAAGGGGAGTTTGTTGAAGATGTGTTGGGCCTGAGGAACCTCAGTGGACACACAAGGGGGAAGACATTTATAAAGCACTAATGGGAATGCTGAATGAAAGAGGGTGCGGCTGCCTTTATTCATAACTGCAGCTCTTACACTGCGACTCTGAGGGTCAAGCACAGACACAATAACAATGAAAACTGCTGCATACAGATTATTTTTGTTTTTGCAACCTCGTGTTAAGAATCGTGTTGCAATGGTTTAAAAGTTTGTATGACCGTAATAAACGGACCTTTGTCTTATTGAAACATTTATTTTGGACCTTTAAGATTTGTATTTGAGTACCCCTGGTGTACTGTAAGGTAGCTTCTAGCTTCATGTCGAACAGTAAGTCAACATTTCCCAGAGAGCTTTCTTTGAAATTACCAGGTAACGCTAAAAAACATTACATTTAGATTGTATGACAAAGTGTTGATTTAATATATCTGGCTAGCTATAGCTACTTGCTAACGGTTTAGCTTACCACCGCGATTCAAAGTAACGTCAACGTAGCTGTAATGTATGCTTTGCGTCCATGTTCGCATAACTTGGAAGTTTACTGACATTTACATACCTTGTTCACCTGGCTCAAGTGGTGGCTCTGGGGTTGTTGTGTGAGCCACCACTTGAGAATTGCCGTCTTTTTTAAGAAAATGTTTTCTTATGTCCATCTTCAAAAACTCTGAGTCCGACTGACAGTTTATTTTAAACATTGTCACAGCTCACAGGATAGGTACCTGTCAGCCAATAAGACAGATATTTATTTCCATTCAACTCTCTGGTTGGTCAGGGGGGTATACTACGAAGCAGGATTTTTAGTAAGATAACTTATGGGATTTCCGTTACTACGAAGCTGGTTCACTTTTTAGCGGGCTAGATCTCCATGGTGACTTATCCTGGAACCTAGTCTGTGCTCCGAAGCAGGATAGGTTCAAGAGATCAACTCAGCGAAAGCACCACGCCTGCTGACCAATCAGAGCTCAGTGTGCGGAGGAAATACAGTTTAAACTGCCGTTGCAGGAAAGACGGCCGGCCAAAATCACCGACTGTGTGAACGTGAAAATGAATAGAACATCACCTCCCATCTTCAGAGCAATCTGACTATTATAACTATTATACTATTAGGCTATGTTAAGAAAGCTTTATTAAATATCTGCCACAACATAAGTACCCGGATCAAAGTAACATTACGTACAGTCCGCAGCATATCACTTCATAATGTATCACATATCTCCTGATCCGAGTCAGCTGAGCCGTATCTGGCCGTGCAGCACTCACAGCGTCACAGACTGGATGCAGAAGGATTATTTTAAGCAACACATTAAGTTGACGAAACACTCGAGACAAACGTAATGAAAGTCAGATGGTGTGTTAGACGGGCAGTGATATCATGAACCTGTTGATGGAGGCATTCAAACACTTGTTCTGTTCCAGCTGTGTTCACCTTGCAGCTGCAGCTCTGTGCTTTGATCCTGATCAAGTGTTTAAGTCATGGATGTTTAAAGTTTAACTTCTTCATATGTCTAATATTATAGTTGACTTTTCATTCAGGAAGTATGACGCTGCGCTGTCAGTACGCTTCTCCATGTCTGTGATTGGTCGAATGCTCCAGATACCACCCCTCTCATGTGAACGCGCACCTAACTAGATAGGACACGGCTGGCTTGAGCGATCCACTTGATAACCCGTGTCGTAGGACCGTTTAGCGAGAGCGCGTATGTTTTGGATTAGGCCAACCGGCTAACTCAAACACATCCAGGTTAGGTTGAACCAGCTTCGTAGTACAGGCCCCTGGTGTCTTGCCTCTGTTGCATTGAACACACTGAACACGGGAAATTACAATCCTGCCGTCCTCTCTTGTGTCATGATGAGGTTCAGGTAAAGCACGGTTAATGTATTATATTATTGAATCAATAATATAATACATGCCTTTAAGAGTAGGCAATCTAGGCATATTAACACAATTAATTACTTATCACAGCGACGGTGTACTTTTTTATTAAAAAAATAGAAAATAATTTATTTATTTTTTGCTAGGGGGCCCCTTAGTGGCTGCGGGGCCCTACGCGGCCGCTTATGTCGCTTAATGGGTCGGGCCGGCTCTGTTCATATCACATCATAATATATCATATATTTCCTTATCTGTGTCAACTTCGCAAGCCGTATCTGGCCGTGCAACACTTACAGCGTCACAGACTGTATGCAGAAGTATTATTTTAAGCAACACATTAAGTTGACAAAACACTCGAGTAATTAAAGTCAGATCCACTCGTGTCTTAGACGGGGCAGTGATATCATAACACTGTTAATGTACGCATTTACCAGCTGTTCTGGATTCACCATGCTATGTGGCTTTTATTCACCATGCTATGTGGCTTTTATTCACCATGCTATGTGGCTTTTATTCACCATGCTATGTGGCTTTTATCCTGGATGATGTGATTAAATCATGGATGTTTAAAGTTGAACTTCTTCATATTTGTCTAACATGATAGTTTACTTTTCATTAATGAAGTATGACGCTGCGCTGTCAGTACGCTTGTCCATGTTTGTGATTGGTCAAATGTTGCTAACCCCGCCCCTTTCACGTGAACGCGCTCTCAGCCGGACAGAGAAACCCTGGTTGATAACCAGCGTCGTAGGACCGCTTAGCGAGAGCACGTTTGTTAGGGTTAGGTAAGCTGGGTAACTCAAACATATCCAGGGTCTGTTGAACTGGCTTCGTAGTACAGGGCACTGGTCACATGGCTGCACATCACCACCGCTAAGCTAAAGGTGGCTAATGTTGGGCGTGATGACGTTTAGTCTCATTTAGACACCAGTGGGGTATTTAATGACGTATTTTAATTAAACATCTTCAGTTTTTGATCAGAAAAACAGACCTTTTTTTCAAACATCTTCCCTAAAACACCTTAAAAAAAATGGAACAGAACTGGACATTGTAAATTGTGTATAACAAAAATAACGGTTTATTGTACACAATGTACATTGACATGTAAAAAAAGGGGATGTCCTGATGTGGGCTCTGTCGTTATGGATTGGGCTTCATTGGGATCATGTGACCAAAGAAACTTGAACTAAGAAATGTTGGGATGTGTATGGCAAGATAACATTAATGTTTACAATAACAGATTCTCAGGATACATTAACAACATCTCACAGGAATGGTCTACAGGTCATCAGTGTGAATCATGCTCATCCTGTGATCAGACTTTATGAAGTATTCTGCGTTACCTTCTTCAGGATGTCTCATTGGTTCCCTGACAGCAGTCTGTGGTTGCTATGCTCCCTCTGCATCTGAAATATAAAAAATAATCCTTGCTGTTTGCTTGGCAACCAGACAGGGTTGTGTAATTGCTGAGATGACATAGATCCCGATCCAGATCACAATAATCTCTACATTTGACCAACTAAGAGTTGCTAATTGTATGTATGGTGTGCTCTGGTTTATATTTTATTTGACCCCATCTTTTGTAGTGTACATTCCAAACAAATCAATGTGTATTTGCTATTTGAGCAGATTGATATGATCTATAACACAATTCATACCTTTACAGTTTGCGCTGCACTATGCAATATGAACATAACGAAAGGTATTAAGGTATTCACTTTATTCAGACAGACAGAGAGACAGACAGACAGACAGACAGAGAGACAGAGAGACAGACAGACAGACAGACAGACAGACAGACAGAGAGACAGACAGACAGACAGACAGACAGACAGACAGACAGACAGACAGACAGAGACAGACAGACAGAGAGACAGACAGACAGACAGACAGAGAGACAGACAGACAGACAGACAGAGAGACAGACAGACAATGAGACTAGAAAACTAACAAATAATAGTGTTTATTTGACAGATTTGTATCTTCTATTTTGAGATGTTTCTATTTAATGTTTGTTTATTTTCTCCTCTTTTTATTTTTTAAATGATGTGTAAGTGGACCCTCGCAGATGGGGGTACTGCAGCCCCCTCAGCACCCCCCCCCCCTTCCCGCGATGTCTCGCAGACCCCACGCAGCAAGCAGGACATTAACCCAGCTCACACTGTGCGCTCCTCGAGCCTCAAAGGGCGGAGCAGCGAGCCCCGCAACGTCCCGCCAACACGGCACCCAGACCCCACGCACCCAGACCCCACGCACCCAGACCCCACGCACCCAGACCCCACGCACCCAGACCCCACGCACCCAGACCCCACGCACCCAGACCCCACGCACCCAGACCCCACGCACCCAGACCCCACGCACCCAGACCCCACGCACCCAGACCCCACGCACCCAGACCCCACGCACCCAGACCCCACGCAGCATTCCCATCTGTTTGTCCTTACTGGTGTCACTTCCTGGTTGCTAACTCCATTGTAAAACATAAACACTGATGTTCCGCTGTAACGGTGGTGGACTCATCAGAACAGAGTGGGCGAGCTGACCAATCAGAGCACAGTGGGCTCACAGGGAGGGGGGGGGGAGCTCCAACAGGCCGTGTAGCACAGAGAGTGAATACACAGACTATCAGAGATGCTGTGAGAACCCAGTGTGAGTTTGGAACATTGAACAATGTGAATCTATTCTAGTCGAGCTCAGCAGTGGAACTATGATCAGTGGACATGGCCATGACACGGAGCCTTTAAAGTCTGCCCAGCCTGACTGCTGCCAGCGGACAGCAGCAGACACACTGGGCAGAGAGAGAGAACAGACTCAACCTGGGTAGAATAAGTATGCAGTCTAGATTTAGAAGACAGATTTGGTTTAAATCTTACAACGTATGCCAACCATGTGTGCCCCCCCTCCCACCTCCCCCCTCCTGACTCACCCAGAGCAGTGATCTGTCTCCACCTGCACCGCTGCTGGAGAACCTCTCAGATCTCCTATCTCATGATGTCACGCTGACTGTGGCTCTACTCTGTGGAGGAAGAACAAGGGAAAGCTTTTCAACTTTAGTTTATGTTGTACTTATTTTCTCCTCTCTTTCCCCCGACAGGACATTAATGGGTCCATTCGGAGTAGACAGAGCTGTCCACTCCATGGAGTTCACTGACTGTGAGAATGGCCTGGGTAAGTAGGGTTTCTGTTGGTTAGGGAAGCCATGGATACAAGGGATGACTGGTCAAAGGAAGATGGGTGTCCTGCAGAACGACACTGCTGCAGGGAGAACATGCACTCCACACAGAAATGAAACCCCCACTGATGCAGAGACAACATGAGTCTTACACAAACCAAACACTTGGCCCTAAACATGATGAATCGACACCCTGAGCATGGCATCTGAGAGGCTGTGCACATTTGGACACAAACCAGACCTCCAGGCATGCATACCTTTCAATTAGAATGCTTTGACAGCAGTCGTTCATCCTCTGACATACAAAGCACATCGCTGCACGAGGCTGCGCACTCTGTATGGTCCAATGATAACATCCATTACATTCTCATCTTACATTAAGCAACACATACTAAAAGCTAACACATTAGCTGACACCGTTCAGCAGACACACACATCTCACTATTCAGTCAACGGTGCTTACACTCAGGCATTATTCCAAATGAGGTGAGGCACGTTTCACACTCCATATTAAACTTGTTTAAACAATAAATAGAATATAGATATATTATAAGCTTCACTGGCTTCTTGCAGTTCCATCTACAATATACATTCGTATCAACACTTTCTTACAACCTCTCATCAGAATTGGTACTGCAGCTGAAACAATAATGTAGGCATGTCACCATTTGAGAGGGGGTTTTCACCTGTGCTGGCAGGGGGGCTGAGCGGCAACAATGAGAGGCTCAACCTGAGTGCCATACATGACACGGTCATGTGATCCATTGGGCTGTAATCTATGGTCAGTGCATACATATAGCTTCAGTGATGCTTTCTGTCTGAAGGCCGGAGCCTCACACGGCCCTGTTGCTCACTGAACAGCATCAGAGTGAGGAGATGGTAAATGGACCGTTTTTGGACATTTATTTGTATGGAAATGTTTTTGTCTTTGTCCTTCAGTTTTTATTGTATTTGTTACTTTGTCAGAGCACTTGTTGGAGAAAAGGGGTATGGCATGCAAACAAGATCACATGGTCAGCAACATGTAGTGTATAGCCAATCCTCCTCCACTACCGGGCACTGGATTGGGATTCTGAATAGCTGGAATGATTGAAGTCGTTCTCCTAAAGGGATTGTCTCTGCAGAGTAGGTTTCCTTGTTAAGTCTCAGTGTGTTGGCCTGCGAAGGGAAGTAGGTCATGAAGCAAAGCCCTAACCCACTTAACTGAGCTGGGTTAAGGATGCTGCTGTTGTTCCATCCTTAGTACACGTTGACACCCCCACGCCGTGCAGCTCTGCCTACGCAAGCACACATACCCCAAACCATGAATACAAGCTAATACCCTGCTCAAATGGAGGATATGTGAAGTGTACCCAGCAACAACTGATGTACATGAACTGAATCGCTTCACTTGTTTAGCTTCCTATCTCATTTTCTATTTTTTTTAAATGTAAATTATATATTCATCAAAAACGTAAACACAACCCTAGAGACTTTTTTAGGATTATAAAAAAAACAAGAGGAAATGCATGCCAAAAGTGTGTCTAATAACAATGCTACGTCTGCATGAATGCTAGATCAAGGACCAAGATGTGATAGTGTAGTAAAGGTCAAAGGGAAAGGTGTGGGGGGTGTGTTGGGGGGGGTGAAAGCAGCAGACAGGTAAAGCAGCTTATAGTCATGTGACTTGTGTAAGTGTACACACTGTTCCAATACATGGAGCCTAAAGACCCCTGCACTGCAGTGTGTGTTCACAGAGCAGTGTGTGTGTGTGTGTGTGTGTGTGTTCACAGAGCAGTGTGTGTGTTACACACTGTGTGTTACACACCGTGGCACCCCCCCTGCTGCCCCTCTCAGAGCACAGCACAGTCATCCTTTAAATACAGACTGTGTGGATCAATGGAACACAGCCACTGGACAGACTGTGGATCAATGGAACACAGCCGACTGGACGGAGATTCTCAAAGTGGAATTTTCACTTCTCACTAGAAATGTAATCAAAAGCATTTTAATGGAGGAACTATCCTACAGTTTCGGATTTTCCATAAAAAACAAGTCGGGTGTCCGCCATGTTTTTTTTCATTCCGGGAAAGTTGACGATCAGGTGCCATGGACACTGGTCATTCGACATCTATAGGAAACAATCATGTAGGCAAGTCACCGTTTGAGAGGGGTTTTGTTCACATACAGTGCTCCGGTTTGCCCTCTGGACCCAGCTAGATATTGGCCAGTAATTAGCTTGTTGGATATTGCAGTGGTGCATATTGCTATTTCGATACTGTTGGATAAATTGTGCAGCCCTTCTTAGTATCATCTTGGGTATTATAAAGCATTTTGAAAGCAACTATATTTTCTTCACACTGAGTTGTGTGATCTTTACAAAGTGTCGGAACATTAAATCCTCAGAAGGCGAACATGCCCTTGATGATGAAATAATGATTTGGAAAACAAAATGTGAACAGGAGAGGAGATGCGAGTCTTTAATATTTACTCCGGCTGCTTTTGCATTAGTATGATGTTCTTCTTATCAGGTGGCAGGCGGGGGAGGAGAGTGCTTTGAAGCTGAACAAAGGAATAAGAGTCTGTTTTCCTCAGAGAAGAGTCAGAAGGGAGGGAGGACCGAGACAAGGAACTTTATAACCCCATTCTTCCAACATGCACCACTTGGCTCCAGAACTCATTAGTGTTAGCATGTTGTGAGTGAGGTAGCAGGCCAGCCGCAGCTCAAGGTTCTGACTGTTAGAGAGAGAGCCTCCAGCAGCCAGGAGCCAGGAGCCACAGGGTACATTCTGAGTACAGACCGTGCTGTTTCACTGTTACATGATGAGCCATATTATGCTGGAATTATTTCCCCACAGTAACTCTTCTTTCATTTACTGTGTCTTGTGGCCGACAAGTTCTCGTTCTTAGTTTTCTCGGGAAATGTCCCCACCACTTTTTGAAACGAAAGATTTGGTATCAATTTTCTTTTTAGCCATACATTGTTTCAAATATTCCAAAATTAGCTTGCAGCACATCTAACTAACACACACATGGGATTTTGAGAAAGTTGAACCAGCACAATAAAAAAAACATGCAATGCACTGTAAATAAAAACTTTCTCCCTCAGCCATTTCAAAAATATCCCAGAAACCGTGCCAACTTGACGGTGAATAACACCCATATTATTATTTTTTACATCCATACACGTTAAACATTGACACAGACTGTCAAATGATTGAATCCCACAGAAACCATTTTATGGTCAGTGTGCCATTTTGTAACAACCAGCCAATCTCACCCCCATTTCATTTCCTCAAATCCCATATGTGTTTCATCTGAGTCCAGTCTCTGACTCGCTGTTCTCAGAGCAGCAGAGGCTTGGCAGGACAGATCTCTGCAGGGTAGCTCAAAGCAGGGCCCTCCTAACTTCACTATTAACAAACTGTCACCTTATAACTCAACCACAAAGACTACACATACAAGTAGTGTAGTTACACTGTAACCACAGCTCTAAAACCAAAGATACATGTGTAATCATGAGGCTTATCGTGTAGAAACAACGAGTACAAAACAGTTATTTACATACATAGTATATTTAAGCAATAGCTCACGACAGGCCGTGGTATTGTTTTTATAAAACGGTTACCGAGTCTGGCAATATGAAAGACAAATAGACACTCTAATTTAAATAGTTTGTATTGGTAAATAATGATGTTCAAAATAAAATAGTCCCTCCGTTGCCTTATTAGACAGAGAGCGTTGATCGATTATTTAGCTATTTATTCACATTAATGTGTATGTTGCCGTTTATTGTGCAGCCACTGAAAACCTGTCCAGCATCAGTAGAATGGCTTACGAGGTTACTTGTACAGGTTGAGGTTGTACTCGGCTGTTGCTTGGCGTGGCGAGAATGTTGCTCCACTTTCTCCGGTCCCCGAGATTCGGCTTCCAGTAGCTCTGGAGAGAGCTTTCGCACCTGTGGCCACTAATAATAATAATAATAATAATAATGGGTTCCATTTATAAAGCACTTCATATTTGATTTCAAATCCCGAAGTGCTACAAGTAGTGAGCATGAACAGTATAAATAAACATTACACAACACGGTAGAATTAATAAAAAGCAATACAAAAATTAAAAATAAATAAAAGGGTGATAAAAAGGCAAAGACTCTTTTGAAGAGATGGGTTTTGAGGCCTTTTTTAAAAGCCTCCACGGTCTGTGGTGTCTCATGCGGTCGGGGAGAGCGTTCCACAGGCTGGGAGCAGCCGAGCAGAAGGCCCGGTCTCCCATAGTACGGAGCTTAGTCCTGGGGGGTTTGAGGAAGTTGGAGTTGCTGGAGCGGGTGGTCTGCAAGGAGGTAAGGGGGGTGAGGAGTTCCTGGAGGTAGGGAGGGGCAGTTCCATGGACACACTGGTGGGTGAGGACGGAGACCTTGAATTCGATCCTCAGTTCCACGGGTAGCCAGTGTAGTGCTTTAAGGATGGGGGTGATGTGATCATATTTGCGCACCCTCATCAGGATCCTAGCAGCGCTGTTCTGAATGTACTGGAGCTTCTGGATGCTTCTGTTAGGGATCCCGATGAGGAGTGCATTGCAGTAATCCAGCCTGGAGGAGACAAAGGCATGGACCAGCTTTTCGGCGTCAGACAGAGTGAGTGTGGGGCGGAGTTTGGCGATGTTCCTGAGGTGGTAAAAGGAGTTCTTGCACAGCTGTTTAATGTGGTCTCAAAGGTCAGATGGGCGTCCATCTTAACACCCAGGTTGGTGACTGCTGAGGAGAGGGGAATGTCCTGGCCGGAGAAGGTGGTGATGGTGGATGACCGAACCTGGTGTGGGGTGCCAACTATAATGGCTTCGGTCTTGGAGCTAACACTAGCACTAACGCTCATCATTTCTCTGCTTTCAAGACCCGCATCAGAAAGCTTGAATGGTGCTACTTTCCCAGTTGGTCAACCTGCTCCTCACGTAGCTCTGCATGTCGTCGTTTAGGTGCTTTCTGGAGAGAGGCACTGCTCAATCCACTCCTCCATAGTAAGACCCCCCCGGAGGTCCAAGTTAAGTAAGGGATAATGTGCAGCGAGGCGGTCATTATGGGTAAAAGAACACCCGATCAAAAATAGTCCGTTGTTACTGTTTGAACTACGTAGCAACGGCAGGAACTGCTTCGATAGCGTTTTTGAGGAGCTTTTTGATTACAGATTTGAAAACATTGTTGCTTGCTTTAAAAGTAGCACAATTCACTATGTCAAACCTTGGGAACTATCTAGATATCCCTGCCCTAATGCCAAAGTAACTGCACACTGAATATGTGTCGCCGTTTGATGTCTATGTCTGGACCGCTGCGTAAAAAGGAGGTTTCTGCCCGTTACTTCCCCGCTGTTTTCTTGTCCCAGCCCAACTGTATACAGTTAAATCGACCAGACTTCTTTCTCCAGATGTGAGCGTCCTTAACAACGGTCAATAAGTCCTTGCTGCACATTATCCCTTACATGTTTCCATCTTAAGCTTTGTTAGTTAGTTAGTTAGTTTCCTAACGGACGTAATGTAACAGCTGTAACGGTTGTAGCTTTTCTCAGACGCGGAGGGATACTGACTTGTTGTGAAAAGTAACTACAATTCTACCCGTGATATACGCTCATTACATCACGGCTAAGAACCAATCAGATTGCTTGATTTGACTTGTCCGTTTTATAGATATATATGTACTGTAGTATATTCAGTTACAGTCGTGTTAGCTGGGGGCGTTTCATGTAATTACATATGTATTTTGAGTGTTATTGTGAAGGTAAATACTACTCCAGAAAGGCCCCTGACATTCCTCTTCTGTCAGCAGTATGCCGATATAACGTCAGCTGCTGTTAAATGCCCTTCCCCTCACTCCCCTCGGCTCACAATATGTAAAACCCCATCTGCAGCGGGTCATTATTATACATTCATACTGTAATTAGCATTTGTTCTGTTTTGAGTTCACCAGGAAAAAGCTTCCTTGTGTCGTTTATCTATGATTGATTTTAAGTAAAGTAAAAGTGCCTTGTTATTCCTCCAAACAGGGATCAAAGTGATCGGTGGAGTGAAGGAGCAAACCGGAGAGGAGTTTGGAGTCTACGTCAAACGGATCCTGCCGGGAGGCGTCGCATCCTACGACGGTAAGAGCTTTGACCTCGGAGCCGTCACAGATTCACTTGATCCCAGACGAGGACGTTGCTTCGTCAGAGAGCATGTAAACAAGGAATCACACATATTCAAAATAAACAATATGTTGAACAGTAAGTATATACTTATATATATATATCTTTAGACCTGGGGAGCCTCCGCTAAGACGCTGCGAATATCCACTCAAGCCCTGGTCTTCTCTGCAGCCGAATACTGCGCCCCAGTCTGGAGCAGAAGCCCTCATGCGAAAAAGGTCGACGTGGCTATCAATACCTCCCTCAGAATAATAACTGGATGCTTAAAGCCTACCCCTGTGTCCCTCTTGCCAGTCCTTGAGGGAATAGCACCGGCCGGCCTCCGACGGGAGGCTGCCACCCTCGCCCTGGCCAGGAAGGCACAAAAGTATGACTGGCACATCCTGCACCACACCACAATAACTCCAGCACCTCCAAAAAGACTCAAGTCCCGCCACCCCTACAACATAGCAGCTCAAGAGATGCTCAACTCCACCTCTGAGGACGTCTCCAGAGGTGCATGGTTGGCAGCAGCTTGGAAGCAGGAGTGGGTGTCAGCCGGGCCCTCCCGAGTCCACCGTTACATCTGGGACCCAGGAGATGGCACCATTGGAGGAGACGACCTACCGCGCCGGCAGTGGACCACTCTAAACCGTCTACGAACTGGGGTCGGTCGCTTTAAAACCACGATGAAGACGTGGGGCTTGGCGGACAGTGCGGCATGCGAGTGCGGTGACCCTGAGCAGACCGCTGTCCATATAATCACCATCTGCCCCTTATATAGACCACCCTCGGAAGCCAGCCTCTTCGACCTAGGACCAGAGATGCGGGCATGGCTACACGACACCGAGTTGGACATATAACGTTATACGAAAGAAGAAGAAGAGTATCACTATCACTGAGTCAGCATACACTATAACAGAACAACCTACTAACATTTAAACACATTGCTTACATTATAAGTCTGTGATGTAAATGCAGATTTTATATTTATAAAATGCAACGAGGTACAGTGTGAGAACAATAAAACAAATACATTTATTATGGTTATTGAAAGGAAGTGCTGTCCCAGGTTTACTCTGTGAAACTGCTGCAGATCATCAGCTGGGGGTCCGGTGGTCTTTATCATCTCCTGCCTAGCTACACACCCCCATTAACCCAGCCCCCCCCTCTGATCCCACTTATACACTGTGTCCATCTGATGCCGAGGTCCTGTTCCATCATCCTTTCAGATTACTCTGAAACATATATACAGTATTTCAGCAAATATACAGAAGCAAGTGTCAGACTTTTCATATTCAAAATCAATCACTCACAACAAATGTATTGTATTTTTATCAAAAGGCTTTAGATTAAAAGCAACAAGATAACATAAACAATCGGCATCAATGAATCAATAAAAAGAAAAAACACAAACTATTTGACATATTATTTATATACTTGAAGATCTTCCTGCATGGATAGTCTTTATTGAACAATAAACCCAAATCCAGACCTCAAACACACCGCAGGCTATTCTCTGCAGTCTGAAGATCGAGCTGCACCGTGCCACACATGTTCACAACATGACAGATGTTCTGCTTGTCAGTTAGTGAAACAATGCATCCGGATTTACACGCTGACAATAATAACACAATATCATGTCTTATTGTGATTCATTGGTCCTCACAGCTCCCAGCATGCCCTGCAGCGCCCTGAGGCTTCACTGGAGGTCATTATCAGACCAGGTGGAGGGGGGTTCATGAAGGGGGTCTGTGCAGGAGTCCAGAGGCCTGTACTACGAACCCGGTTCAACCTAACCTGGATGTGTTTGAGTTAGCCGGTTGGCCTAATCCAAAACATACGCGCTCTCGCTAAGCGGTCCTACGACGCGGGTTATCAAGTGGATCGCTCAAGCCAGCCGTGTCCTCTCTAGTTAGGTGCGCGTTCACATGAGAGGGGTGGTATCTGGAGCATTCGACCAATCACAAACATGGAGAAGCGCACTGACAGCGCAGCGTCATACTTCCTGAATGAAAAGTCAACTCTAATATTAGACATATGAAGAAGTTAAACTTTAAACATCCATGACTTAAACACTTGATCAGGATCAAAGCACAGAGCTGCAGCTGCAAGGTGAACACAGCTGGAACAGAACAAGTGTTTGAATGCGTCCATTAACAGGTTCATGATATCACTGCCCGTCTAACACACCATCTGACTTTCATTACGTTTGTGTTTCCTCAACTTAATGTGTTGCTTAAAATAATCCTTCTGCATCCAGTCTGTGACGCTGTGAGTGCTGCACGGCCAGATACGGCTCAGTGACTCAGATCAGGAGATATGATACATTATGAAGTGATATGCTGCGGACTGTACTTAATGTACTCTGATCCGGGTACTTATGTTGTGGCAGATATTTAAGTAAGCTTTCTTAACGCTAATGTTATAATAGTCAGATTGCTCTGAAGATGGAGGTGATGTTCTATTAATGTTCACGTTCACACAGTCGGTGATTTTTGCCGGCCGTCTTTCCTGCGACGGCAGCTTTTCTGTATTTCCTTTCTCCTGTGATATGACTTGATCGCTTTAAACTCCGCACACTGAGCTCTGATTGGTCAGCAGGCGGCAAGGGCACTGGAAGCGGGGGGGCCATTGGCCCCCCCACTTTTCAGCACTGCCCCACATTTTCGCAGTGGCGGATGCCGCGGAACACTGTACAAATCCCGTTTCAATAATTCCCCTCTACTCTAAAGTCGCATCTAAAACGCGATCTGATCTAGCATAGCTGATCTGTGTATTTTATTATTTTTGATTCACACACACACACACACATACACACACACACACGTATACACACATACACACACACACACACACACACACGTATACACACATACACACACACACACACGTATACACACATCACACACACACACACACGTATACACACACACACACACACACACTCGCGAGTTTCCCCCAGATCCAAACAAAAATATCTTCCCTCCGTAGTATTTTGATCATTTGTTAGCCGCTAATAACCAATCAGATCGATGGATTCCAGAGAAGAGGAAACTTTGAAGGCCTTTCTCTCAAAATGATGACTTGGTGATAGTCATAATATAATGTGACATATTTTGCTTAATATTTGGAGAACAACAACAACCCTGATATCATCAGGAAGCTCCTCTTTCCAGCAGTGGATACAACTCAAAATGTGTCTTTGGGTCAATGCGACTGATTTCGATAAAGCAGCAGGTCACTTTGCATTAGGTCAAATAAAGCAGGCAGACATAGAATATGTACATTCTAACCCAATCAAATAGGACATTGTCACACCATTCAAATGTATCCATGTAAATTACAACCAATAAAAAAGCTTAGATTTGTTTATTTGTTACATTGTTTACTTTATTTGTCACGTTGTTCTGTGTGTGTCAGCCGTTAACCAGATAGAAAGAATAGATACACTTGCAAAGTGCAAACATGTCAGAAGAAAACTAATACAGTCAATCTAAACTTAAATGTAACAACTGGAAGGTCACATCGCTGACATCCACCTCCGAGCCTGGACCTTCTTCAGCCATAGAAGAACCAGCGCAGCAGATGAACCAAAAGCAGCAGCTCTGCGGCCGCAGAGACTGTCAAAACGCCACCACCCCCGTCGCTGAACCGAAAAAGGCTGGTTCCGACTGCATGGGGGTTTGTTGTCGGGACATTGAGGCGGTGTAAAGCTGTA
>NC_047510.2:340318-372069 GCF_902827115.2 Pseudochaenichthys georgianus
CTGTGTACTGCAGGCATCCTCAAAGTACGGACTCTGGTCCGGATCCGGACCGAACCACAACTGTCTCTGGACTCTGAGCAAATTATACTTTTCATATGTATTATCTGTGTTATCTGCGAGACAATCGCCACAATGCAACGAGTCAAAATGATCCGCTATGTCCATAGACTGCAAACAGCGCTCATCGGACATTTATGAGAGAAAGTCTCTAATGTCCGAGTGCAAGTGAATGCAGCACAAGATGCACGTCATGTAACCCCTCCCCCGGTCCTGGCGCGAGCGTGGACATATGATTGGCGGCGATTTCATTTGAACGGGACGGCGCAAAACGAGAAGCATTCGGACCCAAGCACTGAAGGTCTACACTGACAGAGAAGAGACTGTCAGTTTGGCTGTACTCAGCATTGAATCAAAACGCACTAAAGCTGTTGATCTTAATACGTTTGTGAGGCGTTTTGCTGAACAAGATGGTAATCGCCGCATTCAGCTGTAATACACGTCAACGTGATGCTCTGCTCACGGATGAGCATACACACTATTAAGATGATGACCTTACGTGTGTAAATATATTGTTTTCTTTGAGGGGGTCTGCCCCCAAAAAACAGTTTTAAGTCCTGAGGAAGTCAAATAAGACGGTGTGTAAAACTACACTGCCCAGCCAAAAGAAAGTAACCTCTTTGATTGAACTAGGCCAGTAGGTAAGGACTTTCCACTGGATCATAACTGAAGTATAAAGAATGCATGACTGAAGTGATGGAGACCAAGTTGAAGGCAAACACAAAGAGGAAATAACAGGTCAGATCAAGCCCCTCTCAGATTCCACAGCAACCAGAAGAACATAAACACTGGCTGGTGATTTGATTCATCAGCTTTGTGATGGAATAAAACATGCACAGTGCATTTCCTTAGCTGTGGGTGAGTCCACTGACACGCTGACATTGCTCAGTTGCTGGTGTTTGTGAGTTTTTATGATGAGGCAAAGGGGAGTTTGTTGAAGATGTGTTGGGCCTGAGGAACCTCAGTGGACACACAAGGGGGAAGACATTTATAAAGCACTAATGGGAATGCTGAATGAAAGAGGGTGCGGCTGCCTTTATTCATAACTGCAGCTCTTACACTGCGACTCTGAGGGTCAAGCACAGACACAATAACAATGAAAACTGCTGCATACAGATTATTTTTGTTTTTGCAACCTCGTGTTAAGAATCGTGTTGCAATGGTTTAAAAGTTTGTATGACCGTAATAAACGGACCTTTGTCTTATTGAAACATTTATTTTGGACCTTTAAGATTTGTATTTGAGTACCCCTGGTGTACTGTAAGGTAGCTTCTAGCTTCATGTCGAACAGTAAGTCAACATTTCCCAGAGAGCTTTCTTTGAAATTACCAGGTAACGCTAAAAAACATTACATTTAGATTGTATGACAAAGTGTTGATTTAATATATCTGGCTAGCTATAGCTACTTGCTAACGGTTAGCTTACCACCGCTTACCACCGCGATTCAAAGTAACGTCAACGTAGCTGTAATGTATGCTTTGCGTCCATGTTCGCATAACTTGGAAGTTTACTGACATTTACATACCTTGTTCACCTGGCTCAAGTGGTGGCTCTGGGGTTGTTGTGAGCCACCACTTGAGAATTGCCGTCTTTTTTAAGAAAATGTTTTCTTATGTCCATCTTCAAAAACTCTGAGTCCGACTGACAGTTTATTTTAAACATTGTCACAGCTCACAGGATAGGTACCTGTCAGCCAATAAGACAGATATTTATTTCCATTCAACTCTCTGGTTGGTCAGGGGGGTATACTACGAAGCAGGATTTTTAGTAAGATAACTTATGGGATTTCCGTTACTACGAAGCTGGTTCACTTTTTAGCGGGCTAGATCTCCATGGTGACTTATCCTGGAACCTATGTCTGTGCTCCGAAGCAGGATATGTTCAAGAGATCAACTCAGCGAAAGCACCACGCCTGCTGACCAATCAGAGCTCAGTGTGCGGAGGAGGAAATACAGTTTAAACTGCCGTTTTGCAGGAAAGACGGCCGGCCAAAATCACCGACTGTGTGAACGTGAAAATGAATAGAACATCACCTCCCATCTTCAGAGCAATCTGACTATTGTAACTATTATACTATTAGGCTATGTTAAGAAAGCTTTATTAAATATCTGCCACAACATAAGAAACCGGATCAGAGTAACATTACGTACAGTCCGCGGCATATCACTTCATAATGTATCACATATCTCCTGATCTGAGTCACTGAGCCGTATCTGGCCGTGCAACACTCACAGCGTCACAGACTGGATGCAGAAGGATTATTTTAAGCAACACATTAAGTTGACGAAACACTCGAGACAAACGTAATGAAAGTCAGATGGTGTGTTAGACGGGCAGTGATATCATGAACCTGTTGATGGAGGCATTCAAACACTTGTTCTGTTCCAGCTGTGTTCACCTTGCAGGTGCAGCTCTGAGGCTTTGATCCTGATCAAGTGTTTAAGTCATGGATGTTTAAAGTTTAACTTCTTCATATGTCTAATATTATAGTTGACTTTTAATTCAGGAAGTATGACGCTGCGCTGTCAGTGCGCTTCTCCATGTTTGTGATTGGTCGAATGCTCCAGATACCACCCCTCTCATGTGAACGCGCACCTAACTAGAGAGGACACGGCTGGCTTGAGCGATCCACTTGATAACCCGCGTCGTAGGACCGCTTAGCGAGAGCGCGTATGTTTTGGATTAGGCCAACCGGCTAACTCAAACACATCCAGGTTAGGTTGAACTAGATTCGTAGTACAGGCCCCTGGTGTCTTGCCTCTGTTGCATTCACTGAACACGGGAAATTACAATCCTGCCGTCCTCTCTTGTGTCATGATGAGGTTCAGGTAAAGCACGGTTAATGTATTATATTATTGAATCAATAATATAATACATGCCTTTAAGAGTAGGCAATCTAGGCATATTAACACAATTAATTACTTATCACAGCGACGGTGTACTTTTTTTATTAAAAAAATAGAAAATAATTTATTTATTTTTTGCTAGGGGGCCCCTTAGTGGCTGCGGGGCCCTACGCGGCCGCTTATGTCGCTTAATGGGTCGGGCCGGCTCTGTTCATATCACATCATAATATATCATATATTTCCTTATCTGTGTCAACTTCGCAAGCCGTATCTGGCCGTGCAACACTTACAGCGTCACAGACTGTATGCAGAAGTATTATTTAAGCAACACATTAAGTTGACAAAACACTCGAGTAATTAAAGTCAGATCCACTCGTGTCTTAGACGGGGCAGTGATATCATAACACTGTTAATGTACGCATTTACCAGCTGTTCTGGATTCACCATGCTATGTGGCTTTTATTCACCATGCTATGTGGCTTTTATCACCATGCTATGTGGCTTTTATTCACCATGCTATGTGGCTTTTATCCTGGATGATGTGATTAAATCATGGATGTTTAAAGTTGAACTTCTTCATATTTGTCTAACATGATAGTTTACTTTTCATTAATGAAGTATGACGCTGCGCTGTCAGTACGCTTGTCCATGTTTGTGATTGGTCAAATGTTGCTAACCCCGCCCCTTTCACGTGAACGCGCTCTCAGCCGGACAGAGAAACCCTGGTTGATAACCAGCGTCGTAGGACCGCTTAGCGAGAGCACGTTTGTTAGGGTTAGGTAAGCTGGGTAACTCAAACATATCCAGGGTCTGTTGAACTGGCTTCGTAGTACAGGGCACTGGTCACATGGCTGCACATCACCACCGCTAAGCTAAAGGTGGCTAATGTTGGGCGTGATGACGTTTAGTCTCATTTAGACACCAGTGGGGTATTTAATGACGTATTTTAATTAAACATCTTCAGTTTTTGATCAGAAAAACAGACCTTTTTTTCAAACATCTTCCCTAAAACACCTTAAAAAAAATGGAACAGAACTGGACATTGTAAATTGTGTATAACAAAAATAACGGTTTATTGTACACAATGTACATTGACATGTAAAAAAAGGGGATGT
Organism: Pseudochaenichthys georgianus; assembly: GCF_902827115.2. Taxonomy (NCBI): domain Eukaryota; kingdom Metazoa; phylum Chordata; class Actinopteri; order Perciformes; family Channichthyidae; genus Pseudochaenichthys; species Pseudochaenichthys georgianus. The sequence continues at coordinate 344,337 of NC_047510.2, forward strand.
CCTGATGTGGGCTCTGTCGTTATGGATTGGGCTTCATTGGGATCATGTGACCAAAGAAACTTGAACTAAGAAATGTTGGGATGTGTATGGCAAGATAACATTAATGTTTACAATAACAGATTCTCAGGATACATTAACAACATCTCACAGGAATGGTCTACAGGTCATCAGTGTGAATCATGCTCATCCTGTGATCAGACTTTGAAGTATTCTGCGTTACCTTCTTCAGGATCTCATTGGTTCCCTGACAGCAGTCTGTGGTTGCTATGCTCCCTCTGCATCTGAAATATAAAAAATAATCCTTGCTGTTTGCTTGGCAACCAGACAGGGTTGTGTAATTGCTGAGATGACATAGATCCCGATCCAGATCACAATAATCTCTACATTTGACCAACTAAGAGTTGCTAATTGTATGTATGGTGTGCTCTGGTTTATATTTTATTTGACCCCATCTTTTGTAGTGTACATTCCAAACAAATCAATGTGTATTTGCTATTTGAGCAGATTGATATGATCTATAACACAATTCATACCTTTACAGTTTGCGCTGCACTATGCAATATGAACATAACGAAAGGTATTAAGGTATTCACTTTATTCAGACAGACAGAGAGACAGACAGACAGACAGACAGAGAGACAGAGAGACAGACAGACAGACAGGACAGACAGACAGACAGAGAGACAGACAGACAGACAGACAGACAGACAGACAGACAGACAGACAGACAGACAGACAGACAGACAGACAGACAGACAGACAGACAGAGACAGACAGACAGAGAGACAGACAGACAGACAGACAGAGAGACAGACAGACAATGAGACTAGAAAACTAACAAATAATAGTGTTTATTTGACAGATTTGTATCTTCTATTTTGAGATGTTTCTATTTAATGTTTGTTTATTTTCTCCTCTTTTTATTTTTTAAATGATGTGTAAGTGGACCCTCGCAGATGGGGGTACTGCAGCCCCCTCAGCACCCCCCCCCCTTCCCGCGATGTCTCGCAGACCCCACGCCGCAAGCAGGACCTTAACCCAGCTCACACTGTCCGCTCCTCGCAGCAGCGAGCCCCGCAACGTCCCGCCAACACGGCACCCAGACCCCACGCACCCAGACCCCACGCACCCAGACCCCACGCACCCAGACCCCACGCACCCAGACCCCACGCACCCAGACCCCACGCACCCAGACCCCACGCACCCAGACCCCACCCCGCAGCATTCTCATCTGTTTGTCCTTACTGGTGTCACTTCCTGGTTGCTAACTCCATTGTAAAACATAAACACTGATGTTCCGCTGTAACGGTGGTGGACTCATCAGAACAGAGTGGGCGAGCTGACCAATCAGAGCACAGTGGGCTCACAGGGAGGGGGGGGGGAGCTCCAACAGGCCGTGTAGCACAGAGAGTGAATACACAGACTATCAGAGATGCTGTGAGAACCCAGTGTGAGTTTGGAACATTGAACAATGTGAATCTATTCTAGTCGAGCTCAGCAGTGGAACTATGATCAGTGGACATGGCCATGACACGGAGCCTTTAAAGTCTGCCCAGCCTGACTGCTGCCAGCGGACAGCAGCAGACACACTGGGCAGAGAGAGAGAACAGACTCAACCTGGGTAGAATAAGTATGCAGTCTAGATTTAGAAGACAGATTTGGTTTAAATCTTACAACGTATGCCAACCATGTGTGCCCCCCCTCCCACCTCCCCCCTCCTGACTCACCCAGAGCATGATCTGTCTCCACCTGCACCGCTGCTGGAGAACCTCTCAGATCTCCTATCTCATGATGTCACGCTGACTGTGGCTCTACTCTGTGGAGGAAGAACAAGGGAAAGCTTTTCAACTTTAGTTTATGTTGTACTTATTTTCTCCTCTCTTTCCCCCGACAGGACATTAATGGGTCCATTCGGAGTAGACAGAGCTGTCCACTCCATGGAGTTCACTGACTGTGAGAATGGCCTGGGTAAGTAGGGTTTCTGTTGGTTAGGGAAGCCATGGATACAAGGGATGACTGGTCAAAGGAAGATGGGTGTCCTGCAGAACGACACTGCTGCAGGGAGAACATGCACTCCACACAGAAATGAAACCCCCACTGATGCAGAGACAACATGAGTCTTACACAAACCAAACACTTGGCCCTAAACATGATGAATCGACACCCTGAGCATGGCATCTGAGAGGCTGTGCACATTTGGACACAAACCAGACCTCCAGGCATGCATACCTTTCAATTAGAATGCTTTGACAGCAGTCGTTCATCCTCTGACATACAAAGCACATCGCTGCACGAGGCTGCGCACTCTGTATGGTCCAATGATAACATCCATTACATTCTCATCTTACATTAAGCAACACATACTAAAAGCTAACACATTAGCTGACACCGTTCAGCAGACACACACATCTCACTATTCAGTCAACGGTGCTTACACTCAGGCATTATTCCAAATGAGGTGAGGCACGTTTCACACTCCATATTAAACTTGTTTAAACAATAAATAGAATATAGATATATTATAAGCTTCACTGGCTTCTTGCAGTTCCATCTACAATATACATTCGTATCAACACTTTCTTACAACCTCTCATCAGAATTGGTACTGCAGCTGAAACAATAATGTAGGCATGTCACCATTTGAGAGGGGGTTTTCACCTGTGCTGGCAGGGGGGCTGAGCGGCAACAATGAGAGGCTCAACCTGAGTGCCATACATGACACGGTCATGTGATCCATTGGGCTGTAATCTATGGTCAGTGCATACATATAGCTTCAGTGATGCTTTCTGTCTGAAGGCCGGAGCCTCACACGGCCCTGTTGCTCACTGAACAGCATCAGAGTGAGGAGATGGTAAATGGACCGTTTTTGGACATTTATTTTGTATGGAAATGTTTTTGTCTTTGTCCTTCAGTTTTTATTGTATTTGTTACTTTGTCAGAGCACTTGTTGGAGAAAAGGGGTATGGCATGCAAACAAGATCACATGGTCAGCAACATGTAGTGTATAGCCAATCCTCCTCCACTACCGGGCACTGGATTGGGATTCTGAATAGCTGGAATGATTGAAGTCGTTCTCCTAAAGGGATTGTCTCTGCAGAGTAGGTTTCCTTGTTAAGTCTCAGTGTGTTGGCCTGCGAAGGGAAGTAGGTCATGAAGCAAAGCCCTAACCCACTTAACTGAGCTGGGTTAAGGATGCTGCTGTTGTTCCATCCTTAGTACACGTTGACACCCCCACGCCGTGCAGCTCTGCCTACGCAAGCACACATACCCCAAACCATGAATACAAGCTAATACCCTGCTCAAATGGAGGATATGTGAAGTGTACCCAGCAACAACTGATGTACATGAACTGAATCGCTTCACTTGTTTAGCTTCCTATCTCATTTTCTATTTTTTTTAAATGTAAATTATATATTCATCAAAAACGTAAACACAACCCTAGAGACTTTTTTAGGATTATAAAAAAAACAAGAGGAAATGCATGCCAAAAGTGTGTCTAATAACAATGCTACGTCTGCATGAATGCTAGATCAAGGACCAAGATGTGATAGTGTAGTAAAGGTCAAAGGGAAAGGTGTGGGGGGTGTGTGGGGGGGGGTGAAAGCAGCAGACAGGTAAAGCAGCTATAGTCATGTGACTTGTGTAAGTGTACACACTGTTCCAATACATGGAGCCTAAAGACCCCTGCACTGCAGTGTGTGTTCACAGAGCAGTGTGTGTGTGTGTGTGTGTGTGTGTGTTCACAGAGCAGTGTGTGTGTTACACACTGTGTGTTACACACCGTGGCACCCCCCCTGCTGCCCCTCTCAGAGCACAGCACAGTCATCCTTTAAATACAGACTGTGTGGATCAATGGAACACAGCCACTGGACAGACTGTGGATCAATGGAACACAGCCACTGGACGGAGATTCTCAAAGTGGAATTTTCACTTCTCACTAGAAATGTAATCAAAAGCATTTTAATGGAGGAACTATCCTACAGTTTCGGATTTTTCATAAAAACAAGTCGGGTGTCCGCCATGTTTTTTTTCATTCCGGGAAAGTTGACGATCAGGTGCCATGGACACTGGTCATTCGACATCTATAGGAAACAATCATGTAGGCAAGTCACCGTTTGAGAGGGGTTTTGTTCACATACAGTGCTCCGGTTTGCCCTCTGGACCCAGCTAGATATTGGCCAGTAATTAGCTTGTTGGATATTGCAGTGGTGCATATTGCTATTTCGATACTGTTGGATAAATTGTGCAGCCCTTCTTAGTATCATCTTGGGTATTATAAAGCATTTTGAAAGCAACTATATTTTCTTCACACTGAGTTGTGTGATCTTTACAAAGTGTCGGAACATTAAATCCTCAGAAGGCGAACATGCCCTTGATGATGAAATAATGATTTGGAAAACAAAATGTGAACAGGAGAGGAGATGCGAGTCTTTAATATTTACTCCGGCTGCTTTTGCATTAGTATGATGTTCTTCTTATCAGGTGGCAGGCGGGGGAGGAGAGTGCTTTGAAGCTGAACAAAGGAATAAGAGTCTGTTTCCTCAGAGAAGAGTCAGAAGGGAGGGAGGACCGAGACAAGGAACTTTATAACCCCATTCTTCCAACATGCACCACTTGGCTCCAGAACTCATTAGTGTTAGCATGTTGTGAGTGAGGTAGCAGGCCAGCCGCAGCTCAAGGTTCTGACTGTTAGAGAGAGAGCCTCCAGCAGCCAGGAGCCAGGAGCCACAGGGTACATTCTGAGTACAGACCGTGCTGTTTCACTGTTACATGATGAGCCATATTATGCTGGAATTATTTCCCCACAGTAACTCTTCTTTCATTTACTGTGTCTTGTGGCCGACAAGTTCTCGTTCTTAGTTTTCTCGGGAAATGTCCCCACCACTTTTTGAAACGAAAGATTTGGTATCAATTTTCTTTTTAGCCATACATTGTTTCAAATATTCCAAAATTAGCTTGCAGCACATCTAACTAACACACACATGGGATTTTGAGAAAGTTGAACCAGCACAATAAAAAAAACATGCAATGCACTGTAAATAAAAACTTTCTCCCTCAGCCATTTCAAAAATATCCCAGAAACCGTGCCAACTTGACGGTGAATAACACCCATATTATTATTTTTTACATCCATACACGTTAAACATTGACACAGACTGTCAAATGATTGAATCCCACAGAAACCATTTTATGGTCAGTGTGCCATTTTGTAACAACCAGCCAATCTCACCCCCATTTCATTTCCTCAAATCCCATATGTGTTTCATCTGAGTCCAGTCTCTGACTCGCTGTTCTCAGAGCAGCAGAGGCTTGGCAGGACAGATCTCTGCAGGGTAGCTCAAAGCAGGGCCCTCCTAACTTCACTATTAACAAACTGTCACCTTATAACTCAACCACAAAGACTACACATACAAGTAGTGTAGTTACACTGTAACCACAGCTCTAAAACCAAAGATACATGTGTAATCATGAGGCTTATCGTGTAGAAACAACGAGTACAAAACAGTTATTTACATACATAGTATATTTAAGCAATAGCTCACGACAGGCCGTGGTATTGTTTTTATAAAACGGTTACCGAGTCTGGCAATATGAAAGACAAATAGACACTCTAATTTAAATAGTTTGTATTGGTAAATAATGATGTTCAAAATAAAATAGTCCCTCCGTTGCCTTATTAGACAGAGAGCGTTGATCGATTATTTAGCTATTTATTCACATTAATGTGTATGTTGCCGTTTATTGTGCAGCCACTGAAAACCTGTCCAGCATCAGTAGAATGGCTTACGAGGTTACTTGTACAGGTTGAGGTTGTACTCGGCTGTTGCTTGGCGTGGCGAGAATGTTGCTCCACTTTCTCCGGTCCCCGAGATTCGGCTTCCAGTAGCTCTGGAGAGAGCTTTCGCACCTGTGGCCACTAATAATAATAATAATAATAATAATGGGTTCCATTTATAAAGCACTTCATATTTGATTTCAAATCCCGAAGTGCTACAAGTAGTGAGCATGAACAGTATAAATAAACATTACACAACACGGTAGAATTAATAAAAAGCAATACAAAAATTAAAAATAAATAAAAGGGTGATAAAAAGGCAAAGCTCTTTTGAAGAGATGGGTTTTGAGGCCTTTTTTAAAAGCCTCCACGGTCTGTGGTGTCTCATGCGGTCGGGGAGAGCGTTCCACAGGCTGGGAGCAGCCGAGCAGAAGGCCCGGTCTCCCATAGTACGGAGCTTAGTCCTGGGGGGTTTGAGGAAGTTGGAGTTGCTGGAGCGGGTGGTCTGCAAGGAGGTAAGGGGGTGAGGAGTTCCTGGAGGTAGGGAGGGGCAGTTCCATGGACACACTGGTGGGTGAGGACGGAGACCTTGAATTCGATCCTCAGTTCCACGGGTAGCCAGTGTAGTGCTTTAAGGATGGGGGTGATGTGATCATATTTGCGCACCCTCATCAGGATCCTAGCAGCGCTGTTCTGAATGTACTGGAGCTTCTGGATGCTTCTGTTAGGGATCCCGATGAGGAGTGCATTGCAGTAGTCCAGCCTGGAGGAGACAAAGGCATGGACCAGCTTTTCGGCGTCAGACAGAGTGAGTGTGGGGCGGAGTTTGGCGATGTTCCTGAGGTGGTAAAAGGAGTTCTTGCACAGCTGTTTAATGTGGTCTCAAAGGTCAGATGGGCGTCCATCTTAACACCCAGGTTGGTGACTGCTGAGGAGAGGGGAATGTCCTGGCCGGAGAAGGTGGTGATGGTGGATGACCGAACCTGGTGTGGGGTGCCAACTATAATGGCTTCGGTCTTGGAGCTAACACTAGCACTAACGCTCATCATTTCTCTGCTTTCAAGACCCGCATCAGAAAGCTTGAATGGTGCTACTTTCCCAGTTGGTCAACCTGCTCTTCACGTAGCTCTGCATGTCGTCGTTTAGGTGCTTTTCTTTTCTGGAGATAGGCACTGCTCAATCCACTCCTCCATAGTAAGGCCAGCCCGGAGGTCGAAGTTCAGGAAGGGATAATGTGCTGCGAGGCCGGCGGTGATTATGGGTAAAAGAACACCCGACAGGCGGATCAAAAATAGTCCGTTGCTACCGTCTGAACTACGTAGCAACGGCAGGAACTGCTTCGATAGCGTTTTTGCGGACCTTTTTGATTACAGATTTGAAAACATTGTTGCTTGCTTTAAAAGTAGCACAATTCATTATTTCAAACCTTGGGAAGTATCTAGATATCCCTGCCCTAATGCCAAAGGAACTGCACACTGAATATGTGTCGCCGTTTGATGTCTATGTCTGGACCGCTGCATAAAAAAGGAGGTTTCTGCCCGTTACTTCCCGACTGTTTTCTTGTCCCAGTCCCAAAAGCTATACAGTTAAATCGACCAGACTTCTGTCTCCAGATGTGAGCGTCCTTAACAACGGTCAATAAGTCCTTGCTGCACATTATCCCTTACATGTTTCCATCTTAAGCTTTGTTAGTTAGTTATTTAGTTTAGTAACGGACGTGATGTAACAGTTGTAACGGTTGCAGCTTTTCTCAGACGCGGAGGGATACTGACTTGTTGTGAAAACACAAAACGACAAAAACTACAAAACTACAATTCTACCCGTGATATACGCTCATTATATCACGGCTAAGAACCAATCAGATTGCTTGATTTGACTTGTCCGTTTTATAGATATATATGTACTGTAGTATATTCAGTTACAGTCGTGTTAGCTGGGGGCGTTTCATGTAATTACATATGTATTTTGAGTGTTATTGTGAAGGTAAATACTACTCCAGAAAGGCCCCTGACATTCCTCTTCTGTCAGCAGTATGCCGATATAACGTCAGCTGCTGTTAAATGCCCTTCCCCTCACTCCCCTCGGCTCACAATATGTAAAACCCCATCTGCAGCGGGTCATTATTATACATTCATACTGTAATTAGCATTTGTTCTGTTTTGAGTTCACCAGGAAAAAGCTTCCTTGTGTCGTTTATCTATGATTGATTTTAAGTAAAGTAAAAGTGCCTTGTTATTCCTCCAAACAGGGATCAAAGTGATCGGTGGAGTGAAGGAGCAAACCGGAGAGGAGTTTGGAGTCTACGTCAAACGGATCCTGCCGGGAGGCGTCGCATCCTACGACGGTAAGAGCTTTGACCTCGGAGCCGTCACAGATTCACTTGATCCCAGACGAGGACGTTGCTTCGTCAGAGAGCATGTAAACAAGGAATCACACATATTCAAAATAAACAATATGTTGAACAGTAAGTATATACTTATTATATATATATATCTTTAGACCTGGGGAGCCTCCGCTAAGACGCTGCGAATATCCACTCAAGCCCTGGTCTTCTCTGCAGCCGAATACTGCGCCCCAGTCTGGAGCAGAAGCCCTCATGCGAAAAAGGTCGACGTGGCTATCAATACCTCCCTCAGAATAATAACTGGATGCTTAAAGCCTACCCCTGTGTCCCTCTTGCCAGTCCTTGAGGGAATAGCACCGGCCGGCCTCCGACGGGAGGCTGCCACCCTCGCCCTGGCCAGGAAGGCACAAAAGTATGACTGGCACATCCTGCACCACACCACAATAACTCCAGCACCTCCAAAAAGACTCAAGTCCCGCCACCCCTACAACATAGCAGCTCAAGAGATGCTCAACTCCACCTCTGAGGACGTCTCCAGAGGTGCATGGTTGGCAGCAGCTTGGAAGCAGGAGTGGGTGTCAGCCGGGCCCTCCCGAGTCCACCGTTACATCTGGGACCCAGGAGATGGCACCATTGGAGGAGACGACCTACCGCGCCGGCAGTGGACCACTCTAAACCGTCTACGAACTGGGGTCGGTCGCTTTAAAACCACGATGAAGACGTGGGGCTTGGCGGACAGTGCGGCATGCGAGTGCGGTGACCCTGAGCAGACCGCTGTCCATATAATCACCATCTGCCCCTTATATAGACCACCCTCGGAAGCCAGCCTCTTCGACCTAGGACCAGAGATGCGGGCATGGCTACACGACACCGAGTTGGACATATAACGTTATACGAAAGAAGAAGAAGAGTATCACTATCACTGAGTCAGCATACACTATAACAGAACAACCTACTAACATTTAAACACATTGCTTACATTATAAGTCTGTGATGTAAATGCAGATTTTATATTTATAAAATGCAACGAGGTACAGTGTGAGAACAATAAAACAAATACATTTATTATGGTTATTGAAAGGAAGTGCTGTCCCAGGTTTACTCTGTGAAACTGCTGCAGATCATCAGCTGGGGGTCCGGTGGTCTTTATCATCTCCTGCCTAGCTACACACCCCCATTAACCCAGCCCCCCCCTCTGATCCCACTTATACACTGTGTCCATCTGATGCCGAGGTCCTGTTCCATCATCCTTTCAGATTACTCTGAAACATATATACAGTATTTCAGCAAATATACAGAAGCAAGTGTCAGACTTTTCATATTCAAAATCAATCACTCACAACAAATGTATTGTATTTTTATCAAAAGGCTTTAGATTAAAAGCAACAAGATAACATAAACAATCGGCATCAATGAATCAATAAAAAGAAAAAACACAAACTATTTGACATATTATTTATATACTTGAAGATCTTCCTGCATGGATAGTCTTTATTGAACAATAAACCCAAATCCAGACCTCAAACACACCGCAGGCTATTCTCTGCAGTCTGAAGATCGAGCTGCACCGTGCCACACATGTTCACAACATGACAGATGTTCTGCTTGTCAGTTAGTGAAACAATGCATCCGGATTTACACGCTGACAATAATAACACAATATCATGTCTTATTGTGATTCATTGGTCCTCACAGCTCCCAGCATGCCCTGCAGCGCCCTGAGGCTTCACTGGAGGTCATTATCAGACCAGGTGGAGGGGGGTTCATGAAGGGGGTCTGTGCAGGAGTCCAGAGGCCTGTACTACGAACCCGGTTCAACCTAACCTGGATGTGTTTGAGTTAGCCGGTTGGCCTAATCCAAAACATACGCGCTCTCGCTAAGCGGTCCTACGACGCGGGTTATCAAGTGGATCGCTCAAGCCAGCCGTGTCCTCTCTAGTTAGGTGCGCGTTCACATGAGAGGGGTGGTATCTGGAGCATTCGACCAATCACAAACATGGAGAAGCGCACTGACAGCGCAGCGTCATACTTCCTGAATGAAAAGTCAACTCTAATATTAGACATATGAAGAAGTTAAACTTTAAACATCCATGACTTAAACACTTGATCAGGATCAAAGCACAGAGCTGCAGCTGCAAGGTGAACACAGCTGGAACAGAACACGTGTTTGAATGCGTCCATTAACAGGTTCATGATATCACTGCCCGTCTAACACACCATCTGACTTTCATTACGTTTGTGTTTCCTCAACTTAATGTGTTGCTTAAAATAATCCTTCTGCATCCAGTCTGTGACGCTGTGAGTGCTGCACGGCCAGATACGGCTCAGTGACTCAGATCAGGAGATATGATACATTATGAAGTGATATGCTGCGGACTGTACTTAATGTACTCTGATCCGGGTACTTATGTTGTGGCAGATATTTAAGTAAGCTTTCTTAACGCTAATGTTATAATAGTCAGATTGCTCTGAAGATGGAGGTGATGTTCTATTAATGTTCACGTTCACACAGTCGGTGATTTTTGCCGGCCGTCTTTCCTGCGACGGCAGCTTTTCTGTATTTCCTTTCTCCTGTGATATGACTTGATCGCTTTAAACTCCGCACACTGAGCTCTGATTGGTCAGCAGGCGGCAAGGGCACTGGAAGCGGGGGGGCCATTGGCCCCCCCACTTTTCAGCACTGCCCCACATTTTCGCAGTGGCGGATGCCGCGGAACACTGTACAAATCCCGTTTCAATAATTCCCCTCTACTCTAAAGTCGCATCTAAAACGCGATCTGATCTAGCATAGCTGATCTGTGTATTTTATTATTTTTGATTGTTATATTCAATCTCACTAGCTACAGGCATGTTTGAAGCTTGTAAAGGGAAGATGACAGCTCGCCTCTCACTGGCCACTCTGCTCTTCCACATGCCGCCCCCCCTCCCTCCGGCTGACATTATGAACGTAAGAGTATAGTAATCATAGATAACACGGCAGGGTCCGTTACAGTTTGTTTTCATCTCATTTAAATTAAACAAAGTCTTGGCTTTCAGAATATTAAACTTCTTTCGGCAAATTCAGATGAAAAATACAACTTTGAAGCTTCGGCATAATGACAAGCGGAGAACGGAGTAACTTGACGTCACAGCAGGCGTAACAACAGCCGGTGTGTCTTGTGAGGGTTTCCCCCGGGAAACACACACACACACACACACACACACACACACACACACACACACACACACACACACACACACACACACACACACACACACACACACACACACACACACACACACACACACACACACACACACACACACACACACGTATCCACACACACACTCGCAAGCTTCCCCCAGACCAGTAATCCAAACGAAAATATCTTCCCTCCGTAGTATTTTGATCATTTGCTGATAACCAATCAGATCGATGGATTCCAGAGAAGAGGAAACTTTGAAGGCCTTTTTCTCAAAATGATGACAGTCATTATATAATGTGACATATTTTGCTTAATATTTGGAGTACAACAACAATCCTGATATCATTAGAAAGCTAGGAATCTCCTCTTTCCAACAGTGTATACAACTCAAGATGTGTCTTGGGGTCAATGCGACTGATTTCGATAGAGCAGCAGGTCACTTTGCATTAGGTCAAATAAAGCAGGCAGACATAGAATATGTACATTCTAACCCAATCAAATAGGACATTGTCACACCATTCAAATGTATCCATGTAAATTACAACCAATAAAAAAGCTTAGATTTGTTTATTTGTTACATTGTTTACTTTATTTGTCACGTTGTTCTGTGTGTGTCAGCCGTTAACCAGATAGAAAGAATAGATACACTTGCAAAGTGCAAACATGTCAGAAGAAAACTAAATACAGTCAATCTAAACTTAAATGTAACAACTGGAAGGTCACATCGCTGACATCCACCTCTCCGGAGCCTGGACCTTCTTCAGCCATAGAAGAACCAGCGCAGCAGATGAACCCAAAAGCAGCAGCTCTGCGGCCGCAGAGACTGTCAAAACCGCCACCACCCCCGTCGTCGCTGAACCGAAACAGGCTGGTTCCGACTGCATGGAGGTTTGTTGTCGGGACATTGAGGCGGGTAAAGCTGTAGCTAACTGTCGGAAAAAAGGAGACCACTAGATTATTTGGGCAAAGAGAAGGTACTTCAACGCAGAATGGTACAAAAACAGAGAGTGGTTCATTCTTTGCAAAACCACTAAACGGGCCTTCTGTGAAATATGCAGATCTGTCAAACGGCTTGTAACTTTCTCCAAATGTGGAGATGATAGCTTTGTTAATACCGGAGTTAATAACTGGAGAAGTGCACAAGCCTCCTGGACAGCCACGAAAAGTCTCATTTCCACAGAGAGTGTATTTAAAGAAAGTGCGCTTTCTTCAGTCAAACACCATCAACATTCAGCTTGTCAAACAACAGCGTATTGAACAGGAAAAAAGAAGAGATGGAGCGACTGCGCTGTCTGCAGTTTCTAACCCGACAGGGCCTAGCAATCAGGGGGCATGCGGATAAGGAGAGCTATTTCCAAAAGCTGAGAAAAACCCCACTCTGAAAAGCTTCATGCTCACCGGGAAATATGCATCACACGAGACAATTAGTGAACTTATACATCAAATGTATCGGGAGTCTCTCACCACGCAATGCAAAACACTATGCCGTTATTGTGGATGAAACTCGAGATTGCTCCGGGTTGTCTCTGACTGTACGATGGTATACGATACGATATAGTACTGTATTGTCCCTGTAAGAACATTTGTTCTGGACTCCGTCCTGCAGCGGGTATCAGCTGATTATGTTGTCCTTGAAGACTTCATAGCAATGTGTGACTGTCCGAAGACTGACGCAGAATCAAGAAGCCACTGATAAACTGCGATGTTAACAACCTCATGATGACCTCATATGTTTTTAACTTAGGATCAAACCTGCGTTTAGTCTAGAAAAGGTAAATGTGTGCATTTTATCATAAAGTTGTGTATATTTACAGACCGTTGCAAAAACTAAGAAGCTTATAAACATCAGGTTTAAAACTAAAAGAGCTTTGAAACACAATGAAAGATGTTTGGAGTTTTATTTGAGTTATTCATTTTGATGCTGAGATGCTGATTTGAAACCGTTGTTACAAACAGTTACGGCACTTCCTGTTTGTGCCGGAGAGAGGGGAGGCCGTCCCAAAGCTTGCTGCTGTGTGTACTCCCTCCATCTGACAGGAGGGAGCCTCGTGTGTCACTCCACGGAGTTCACTCCGTCACGGAGGGGTAGGGTGTAGGGCGTGGTTTGGGATTGGGCCATACACACACACTTTTTGCCCCCCCCCCCACTTCTAAAATGAATCCGGTGCGCCTGGCAGGCAGTGCTTTCACTGAGTTGATCTCTAGCCTGCAACCTAACCTGCTCTGGACCAGGCTAGCCGCTCAGCATAAGTTACCATGGAGATCTAGCCCGCTAAGAAGAGAACCAGCGTCGTTGGAGTGGAAACCCTGAGTTTTCCCTGAAGTTACCTCGCTGAGCCAAAATCCGGCTTCGTAGTACAGGCCTCTGGTGTCCCACTGGACATCTGATCACCTCTGTCCTTGACCACAGATACTCTTCTCTTCTCTCGTCCCCCTCTCCTTCTCTGTCAGGGGCAGACGGTGGTAGACGGTGTGATCTTAATGTAAACTCTGAATGCTGTAGTGAGCAGCTGTAGCAGCGGACTTTCAAAGATTTAAGATGCTAAATGTTTTATTGTCATGTGCAGAGTTCTGGATTATTTGCAGTCTATTGAGGAGCTTGATGGGAAGGCCAGTCAGAAGTGCATTGCAGTAATCAATCCGGGATGTGCCGAATGAGTGGACCAGGATTTCAGTGCTGGGTTGGGACAGAGACGAGCGGAGTCTGGAGATGTTCCGAAGATGAAAGAAGGCGGTGCGGGTGATGTTTTTTATGTGTGGTGCGAATGAGAGGGAGCCGTCCAGAATGACACCGAGGCTTTTCACTTGGGCAGCGAATGGTATGGGGAAGCCGTCGATGATGATGTTTGATGCTGGGGTGATATGTGAATTGGTGAGGGTGGATTTGGAGCCGATGAGCAGGGCCTCAGTTTTGCTACCGTTAAGCTTCAGGAGGTTCCTGCTCATCCAGCTCCTGATGTCCTCAATGCAGGTGGTGAGGGAGGTTGTGGGGAGGGCAGTGGTGGGTTTGGAGGAAATGTAGACCTGTGTGTCATCGGCGTAGCAGTAAAAATTAACCTCATGGTGACGGAGGATTTTGCCCAGGGGGAGGAGATATATGATGAATAGGAGTGGACCCAGTACTGACCCTTGGGGGACACCCAGTGAAATAGCACTTTCTTGTGACTTGTGATTCAATTCAAAACCTTTATTTATCCAGGTAAAATCCCATTGAGATCAATGATCTCTTTTTCAAGGGAGACCTACAATTACCGAGTTGTACAAACTGTTGTCTGTCAGTGAGGTATGATGAGAACCAGGAGAGTGCAACACCAGTGATCCCAATGCCAGCCAGGCGGTCCAGGAGTAGTGGGTGAGAGATGGTATCGAATGCAGCGCTGAGGTCAAGGAGGATGAGGATGGTGAGAAGTCCGGAGTCAGCTGCACGGAGGAGGTCGTTGGTGATTTTAACCAGGGCTGTTTCAGTACTGTGTTTTTGGCGGAAACCAGATTGGAAGGGTTCATGGAGGTTGTTTGTGTCAAGATGGGACTGAAGCTGTGCGGCAACCACCCTCTCAAGGGTCTTGGAAATGAAGGGTAGGTTGGAGATGGGCCTGTAGTGGTTTAGATCGGCTGGGTCAGTACCGGGTTTTTTGAGGATGGGAGTGATTGCAGCCAGTTTGAGGGAGGTGGGTACAATCCCAGAGGTGAGGGAGGAGTTAATGTCAGTGATCATGGGTGATATGGCTGGTAGGCAAGCCTTGACCAGGGTGGTGGGAAGAGGATCAAGCTGACAGGTGGTGGTTTTAGCTTTACGGATGAGCTCTGAGATGGTGTATTCCGATGCTGGGGTGAAGATGGAGAGGGAGCTGATGAGTGATGGACCAGTGGTAGACATCCAGGGTGGATCACTTGAGGAGGTGCATGCTGAGGCCAGCTCTAGGTGAATGGTGTTAATTTTGGAGTGAAAAAATTGCAGAAAGTCAGTACATTGGTCAATGGAGATATCTGGAGGGAGGGTTTGAGGAGGCTGAAGTAGGTGACTGACTGTGGAGAAAAGAACTCTGTTGTTACCAGTGCTGATGAGGTTGGAGTAATATGAGGACTTGGCATTGGAAAGCGCGTTCTTGTAGAGGTGAAGGTGATCCGAGTACATTTGCGTGTGAACTGAGAGTCCGGTGCTCTTGCACAGCCGCTCCAGTCGGCGGCCAGTTGTTTTGAGCTGACGTAGCTCAGAGGTGAACCAGGGGGCGGAGTGGGTGAATGAAACTTTGCGAGTTTTCAGGGGAGCCAGGGCAGTGAGGGAAGAGGAGAGACAGTTATTATAGTGATTCACCAGGTCAGCAGGGTGGGTGGATGTTGGAGGATTGGGGTAGGAATTAATCAGAGTGGTGAGATCTGTGGGGTTAATGTGTTTAATGTTTCTGAAGGTGATGGACCGTTGTTCTTTGGTTTTGGAAAGGGGGGCATGGATATCAAAAATTACAGCTTTATGGTCAGAAATTGGGAATTCAATGACAGCAAGGTTAATGGGAGTGATGCCAGTGCAGCAGAGTAAGTCCAGTATGTGACCTTTGTTATGTGTTGGGAGGTTGACATGTTGTGTGATATCGAGGCAGTCCAGGAGTGAGATGAAATCATTTGCAAAAACATTGGATGGGTCGTCAATGTGGATGTTAAAGTCACCTAAGAGGATAACAGTAGGGGACATTGCACATACAGATGTTAGTAATGATGAAATTCAGTGAGAAAAACAGCAGAGGGCTTCGGCGGTCTGTAGATGGAAATAATGATGATGGGTTTGGGGCCAGTGAGTTTTACAACTAAGCATTCACAAGAGGAGTGATGGGGGACAGTGACAGCAATGACTTTAAAGTGTTCACGGTGCAACACAGCAAGCCCCCCCCCCCTCCCAGTGGCACGGGGTTTACTAATAAAAGCATAACCCGGAGGGACAGCTGCATGAAGCTGGGAGGAGTCATCAGACTGGTCTCAGGGAGGCATACAAATCAAGCTTGTTGTCCATACTGAAGTCAGAACCCAGCTGGGCCTCATTGGTGAGGGGTCTTATGTTCAACAGACATAGCTTCAGACGGGTGAGCGGTGCGTATGTGGATGCTTTAGGCAGGGGGATAACACACTGTGATTGACAGCACGGGCGGTGCGAGGGGGCGTGGCTCAGTGGACCAGAAAGAGCGGACTGCTTTGTTGTTGCTGTGTTTTGTGTACTCAAAGCTGTATGTGTTAGCATTGTGTACGGACAGTTCACCATAATAGCTTGTTTTCTAAAAGGTGTTCAAGTTGATGGAGAGTGAAGAATCATGTAAAGCGTCATAGTACTTTGAATAAAAGGTGCTTTTGAGGATTCTTGGAACAATTACACAAAGATTATCAAGCACTTCTAAGTAAACAGGTGTGTATGAGCTCGGCTGTAGTTCACCACATGCACGGGTTGTTGCTCCATTGTTTTGACGCGCATGGAGCCTGTCGGAGGAAAAGCTTTTCTGGTGACTTTGGAACATCGGTTTAGGAGAAGACGCTTTGGGACTGCAGTCCACTTTCATCCATAACAGACAGAAGAATAGCCTGATTATCACGAAGATCAGTGAGAAATAGTGGGGGAAGGTTTTGGTAAAATATTGAAAACGTCTTCTTCTACTACTGACTTTATTCATGTCGACCAAAGGCGTCACGTTGGTTCAACATGCAAGCAGCTATTAGGAAGACGATTAGGCCACATGAGGATGTGAGCAAAGAGACATTCTGACTTCTGATTCTTCTCATGTGATTATAAAGAAGGGAAAAGGCACCACTTCCTCCTCTGTACCATAACGGAGGGATACAGGGCAGACATGGAGGGACATGTATACTGCAGTTAGAAGAGCACCGTCCTTTCACAAAATAGCACATTATCACTGCTCAATAGTCATGTTTAATGTTTTCTAATAATGACATGAAAGACTTTCTCAAAGCTGAAGTTTCCGTCCTCTCAGAAGGATGCAGCTGTTGCTGGTTAACACTTCAACACTCACACACCAGGAGCATGATGTCTGTCACATCATAGATGATTTCATTCTGCACCTTTACTGTGATATATCTCACTGACACCAATCTTACACTTCTATTGAGGATCGTCTCTGCTGTGTCCGTGCAGCATCATTCCCTTAAGTGTCCGTCCAAACACAACTATTTTAAAATATATATGTTGAATGGCTTTTTTCAAACAACCAGACAGCAGTCACCTAAACCAGATATTCTGTCATGTATAGATCTGAGATACGGCAGCATTCAGATGCCCTTAAACCATAGATACATGACACTTTCTTCCTTTAGTGGACTGCATCTTATTTTATTAATCATTCTTATACAAAGTCTTGCTGGATGAGATCAGCATTCAAATGTCAAAGTTTTTTTAAATGTGACGTGCCAAGCTGCAGCGAATAGAAATAGGTCACACTGAGGTTTAGTCCTTATCTCCAAAGTCTGATACTCTTCGTTGCTAATACTTTATCTTGAGGACATGTGTGAGGTGGCTGTGAGCCAGCCTGAGGGGAGGGCTCACCCAGCCTCTCAGATCCAGAGGAGACCCAGCGGTGACCTCCCAGGGATCTAGGTCCTGCTAGCACCAGGCTCTGTAGCAGGTCTTACAGTTGAACGTATCATTGTGAAGAATTCCACACTTGCACCCTTTATTTCAGAGTGAAGGCATCACATGGTTTCCTTGCCATGTGATGGCAGCTCATGGTTTCCTTGCCGTGTGAAGGCATCACATGGTTTCCTTGCCGTGTGAAGGCAGCTCATGGTTTCCTTGCCGTGTGAAGGCAGCTCATGGTTTCCTTGCCGTGTGAAGGCAGCTCATGGTTTCCTTGCCGTGTGAAGGCATCACATGGTTTCCTTGCCGTGTGAAGGCAGCTCATGGTTTCCTTGCCGTGTGAAGGCATCACATGGTTTCCTTGCCGTGTGAAGGCAGCTCATGGTTTCCTTGCCGTGTGAAGGCATCACATGGTTTCCTTGCCGTGTGAAGGCAGCTCATGGTTTCCTTGCCGTGTGAAGGCATCACATGGTTTCCTTGCCATGTGATGCCAGCTCATGCAGATGCGGTGCCCAGTAACTCTCATGATGCTTTGTATTTTTGCTCCGCTACCTTTCTGTTTTAATTTGGATGCTTTTATAACTGAAGCAAAATCTCAGCATGTTTGTTCAGCAGCATAATCTCCAGGTATTTAGACCACTTCTCTTCGAAGCGTAAATGCAATCGGAAAAATTAAAAGGCTAGCTTTCAATCAATCAATCAATGTGTATTTATAGCCCAATATCACAAATGTTACATTTGTCTCAGTGGACTTCACAGTGTGTACAGAATATCAGTATGACAATACGACACCCTCTGTCCTTAGACCCTCTGTCCTCAGACCCTCTGTCCTTAGACCCTCTGTCCTTAGACCCTCTGTCCTCAGACCCTCTGTCCTCAGACCCTCTGTCCTTAGACCCTCTGTCCTCAGACCCTCTGTCCTTAGACCCTCTGTCCTCAGACCCTCTGTCCTTAGACCCTCTGTCCTCAGACCCTCTGTCCTTAGACCCTCACATCGTACAAGGAAACACTTCCAGAGAAAACCCACAGTTTAAAGGGAACATGGGAGAAACCTCAGGGAGAGCAACAGAGGAGGGATCCCTCTCCCAGGACGGACAGACGTGCAATAGATGCCGTGTGTAAATCCAAGAGATAATACACAGTGTAGGTAGACCAAATGTTTGGAAATGCATGTGTGTATAATAAGAAGATGAATCCACGAGGATGTCAACAATCCTGTGGGAGCCATCAGGGGAGACAGGTTCAGCCACGACTCGAAGTCCAGGACTCAGATCAGGATCTAGGATCCAGGACACAGGACCGCAGGATCATCCATGACTCCGGATCCCGGCGTATATAGACACCAAAAAGAAAGACATGTGGGGAAGCTGGGTTAATGGGAACATGAGAGTACACAGGTATAGACAGAGAGAAGGAAGAAGTAAGATGTCCCCCGACAAACTAAGCCTCTATCAGCAAAACTAGGGGCTGAATCTAATCAGCCCTAACTATAAGCTTTATCAAAAAGGAAGGTCTTAAGCGCACTCTTAAACGGATAGGGTGTCTGCCGCCCGAACACAAACTGGAAGCTGATTCCACAAATGTGGAGCTTGATAAGAAAAGGCTCTGGCTCCCATTGTACTTTTAAAGATTCTAGGAACAACCAACAACCCTGCATTCTTGGAACGCAATGCCCTAGTAGGACAGTAGGGTATAATGAGTTCTTTAAGGTAAGATGGCGCCTGCCCATTAAGGGCTTTGTAGGCGAGAAGAAGAATTTTAAATTCTATCCTGTGTTCTATAGGGAGCCAGTGTAAGGCAGCCAGAACAGGAGTAATGTGGTCCCTTTTCCTAACTCTGGTTAGTACACGAGCCGCAGCATTTTGAATCAGCTGAAGCGACTTGACTGACTTCTTGGTACTCCCTGATAATAAAGAGTTACAATAATCCAGCCTAGAAGTAACAAATGCATGGACTAGTTTCTCTGCATCGTTTTGAGGCAAGATATGCCTGATTTTTGCAATGTTACGTAGATGGAAGTAGGCGGTCCTTGAAATTGATTGTATGTGGGCGTTAAAGGATAAATCCTGATCAAATATAACACCAAGATTCCTTACAGTCTCACTGGAGGCCAAATTAATGCCATCCATAGTTAGTATGTCTTTAGATAATTTGTTTCGTAGATTCTTCGGGCCGAGTACAATAACTTCAGTTTTGGTCGTGTTTAACATCAAAAAGTTTAAGGTCATCCACGTTTTTAAGTCCTTAAGGCAGTCTTGAATTGTATTTAGATGATTGGTTTCATCAGGCTTGATTGATAAATATAGTTGAGTATCATCCGCATAACAATGAAAGTGTACAGAACAAACTAGTTTGCTAATGTAGCTCTGGGATGCTCGAAACATTTCAGACATGATTTGAGCATCAAGTATTATCGTGTCGTATTGTGCCTCTCGGTTTCATAGCTGCGCATCACCACCGCTGAAGGTGGCTAATGTTCGGCATGAAGACTAGTAGAGTTATTTAGCAACTTGTAACCAACCGTGTTTATAACACATGCTTCAGACATGAACCAGTGGGGTATTCACTGACGTATTTGATGTCATAGAACAAAAAGTGTTAACCGCACATCTTAATTCAGGCTAATAACCAAAACACATTCAAAACACTTCCAGACCAGGGAACAGGAAGTGGTCAAATGCTAACTTATGTGCGGGTTTTAGGACTGAATCATGCCAACTCTATGCGGGTGTGGCTAACTGTCCATTACCAAAAGCATATTTCAGTCTCTCTCGAGCCTCGACCTGACAGACTGAACATGTCATGCTCTTGTCCTGTTTACCCCTGTGGTCTCCAAAGTCTGCTAATGCAGTTTGTATCAGTCCTTTCTGTCTTCTTGATGAAACTGATGGCTTCCTCTCAGATGGGATGGAGCCCTACCTCCCACAGGATGAATCTCTTTTATCTTTGTTTATTAACTACATATTGTGTTGCATGATGTTTTTATGGTGGATAACTCAATAACTCAACCTTTCTCTGACCTCTGACAGGAAACCTGTTGCCGGGAGACCAGATCTTAGAAGTGAACGGGGACAGTCTTGTAGGAGTCACAAGTGACAGGTAGTCCAGTGAAAACGTTCCTGTTACCACATGATTGAGAGGTGGCGCTGTAACAATGTGTGTCTGTTTCACAGAGCTGTGGACGTCTTGAGAGCAGCCTCGGCAACCAGTCACATGCGGCTTCTCATAGCCCGGGACGAGGAGGCAAAGTAAGACATGTCTATGTATTTGATACAGAACATTCATAGAATGTCAGGAGATAAGATCTGTGGCAAACACGTTTATGATACTCTCCAGATATTGTCACACATTTTCTTTACATTTTAAGCCTTAAAAACGTAAGTTAATCTAAACCTGATTTTAAGAAAAGGGAAGCGGAAGTGGTAACATTTGATTTCGAGGTTTAAGGACTCATCCCTGCACCACTCTATTGTGGTGGCAGGTCTCCCTTGAAAAAGAGATGGATGATCTCAATGGACCTCGGACTGCCCCGTCCATGCTGTGATTCACTACACTACTGGCTGTCGAGGAAACAGATCTCTCTCTGGTCCTCCTACACTGAGGCTTACAGATGAATGAATGTTACTCACACACAGAAGCAAACCATCTGCTCAATAACCTATGCAACACATGGGTTGCACAGTAATCTTGGTATGGCAACACATGACTGATGGAAGGTCGTATTCCTGTTCAACCAGCTTTCTAATCTGACCGCAGCCCGTGTGGTGAAAACAAGAGCCAGCTGTCAGCCCCCCCCCTTCCCCTTAAACACACTCCAGACCACATCCTCCTTAATTGTAAGTCGTGCATTTTGATATTGAAGTGAGCAAGGTTTGGCACGTGTCGGGCAGGATATTCCCTAACGGTGATGTTTCTTCTGCCCGTGAGCGTCAGAGGAGAGACTCACTGCTAAAGGGTTTGCACCTTAGCTCTCACAGATGCCAGACTTTAGAAGTGCACGGTGCAAACCCCACCAGCAGCAGACTGACTCATTGTAAAGATCCCAGTTGGAATATGTGGAACTGCAGGAATGGTGATGACAAGCGACATCCTAAGGTTTATAAATGATGAAAAGGGAATGCAGTGAGGCCGCCCCTTCCCCCTGTCTTTGTGGGCATGACAGCAGACTCAGAGGGGGAGAGCTTAACCTAGGGCTGTTCTCCTGATGGGATGAGGCTTGTGTGTTAATCTGTGCTCGCTGCTTTAACTACCCTTCAGAGCAGAGGATCGAGGGGGGGGGTTTGCCCGTCTGCGTCTCCCTCAGATTTACTCTACTTCTTTTCAAAATAACTTCAAACTGATACTAATAACTACTATTGTCATTACCCCGATAAATATGACAAGCTAAGCACAAAAAAGCAGATGGAATGGCTTGTGCAGTTTGAAAAATGAATCAACCAATGGTGTGAGTGAACAACAGTTAAATATGCATGTCTACATGCCTACGTTTCATTTCTATCTTCAATAATGACACTGATTATTTATCGTTTAAGCTTCGAAGTTTAAATATGTATGTGGTTTAGAATACAATATGTCACCTGTACTCACATATTAGGGTGCCTGGTGCACCCTACACTGAAAACACTGAAACGCTGACTTTAATTAAATGTATTACATTTCACATTACTGCATTAGGTTAGTTAAAGGCAATAACATTACATTGAACCTAATATTATGTATTTAAACTTAAAAGTATGGCTTTCAACTAACCGAATACAGTGATGTGAAATCTTTGACATAATACATTTAATTAAAGTCAACGGTTCACTTTTTTCCATGTGTGTATTGTATACAGTGTAACGAACACTACATTAGGTACTCTCATCTAGTGTAACTCAGGGCAGTCCATTCAGGCTCTTTGGACTCTAGGGCTTTTGATTTGATTTCTCAAATGTGGGAGCGACTTGGGGAGAACGAGTCTCTGGAGAACCACAGCAGCTGTAGGGCATCTCCTCCTTCAATGTTACGAGGAGGACGCCGAAATGAGTGAGACCATCACCACGTTCAAGACCTCCAGATCATGACTCTGCTCTGCTAGCCGCAGCAACACTCTACAGCGCTAACAGACCAACTGATAGAACCATGAAATCCCCCTAAAGGCCAGATTACCAAGGTGGACAGACGCCCCTCAGGAGGAGAATGATAGAACAAGGCGCCTGTTAGCTGTTAGCCTGTTAGCTGTTAGCTGTTAGCCTGTTAGCTGTTAGCTGTTAGCTGTCCAGCCGTGCAGGAACCATTGGTTTCTTTCTGTACCATGGAGGGTTATTACATCTTATCATCTTCTGTTTAGATGTGGCACATTCCACTCATCATCCTCGGGAGATTCAATTGTTGTGATGTCAAAAGAAGTTACAATTAATTCCACAGTTGTTATAATAACTATGTCAAAAAAAGCTATTTAAATATTGTAGGTATTATGCAAAATAAATGATGATTGTTTTTAATAGCTGACCCTACAATATATGTAACCACTCCATTGATTGTATGATTGTTATCCGTGGCGGCTGGTGGAGTGTTTGCTGTGCCACATGCAACCCAGTTCAGCAAACCCCCCCGTAGCCTTAATGCAGCAACACCCGAGCTTTCAGCGCTCACTGACCGGTCTCCTGTTGGAATGCCTCCATTACCATCTAAGCATTTCTATGTTCAGAAACCTTTATTATGATGTGAGATAAGTCACTGGACATCAGGAACTACATTTCACTGATAATAATCATATCACTGATAGTTCTGGTTCCGTCACGGTTAGTTAAAGCTCACCTATTGTGCGAAACCCTCTTCCTCATGTCTCTTCTTCATCAACATGTGTCCCCTCTTCCTCATGTGTCTTCTACATCAACATGTGTCCCCTCTTCCTCATGTCTCTTCTACATCAACATGTGTCCCCTCTTCCTCATGTCTCTTCTACATCAACATGTGTCCCCTCTTCCTCATGTCTCTTCTTCATCAACATGTGTCCACTCTTCCTCATGTGTCTTCTACATCAACATGTGTCCCCTCTTCCTCATGTCTCTTCTACATCAACATGTGTCCCCTCTTCCTCATGTGTCTTCTACATCAACATGTGTCCCCTCTTCCTCATGTCTCTTCTACATCAACATGTGTCCCCTCTTCCTCATGTGTCTTCTACATCAACATGTGTCCCCTCTTCCTCATGTCTCTTCTACGATCAACATGTGTCCCCTCTTCCTCATGTGTCTTCTACATCAACATGTGTCCCCTCTTCTTCATGTCTCTTCTACATCAACATGTGTCCCCTCTTCCTCATGTGTCTTCTACATCAACATGTGTCCCCTCTTCTTCATGTGTCTTCTACATCAACATGTGTCCCCTCTTCCTCATGTCTCTTCTACATCAACATGTGTCCCCTCTTCCTCATGTGTCTTCTACATCAACATGTGTCCCCTCTTCTTCATGTCTCTTCTACATCAACATGTGTCCCCTCTTCCTCATGTGTCTTCTACATCAACATGTGTCCCCTCTTCTTCATGTCTCTTCTACATCAACATGTGTCCCCTCTTCTTCATGTCTCTTCTACATCAACATGTGTCCCCTCTTCCTCATGTCTCTTCTACATCAACATGTGTCCCCTCTTCTTCATGTCTCTTCTACATCAACATGTGTCCCCTCTTCTTCATGTCTCTTCTACATCAACATGTGTCCCCTCTTCCTCATGTGTCTTCTACATCAACATGTGTCCCCTCTTCTTCATGTCTCTTCTACATCAACATGTGTCCCCTCTTCTTCATGTCTCTTCTACATCAACATGTGTCCCCTCTTCTTCATGTCTCTTCTACATCAACATGTGTCCCCTCTTCTTCATGTCTCTTCTACATCAACATGTGTCCCCTCTTCTTCATGTCTCTTCTACATCAACATGTGTCCCCTCTTCTTCATGTCTCTTCTACATCAACATGTGTCCCCTCTTCTTCATGTCTCTTCTACATCAACATGTGTCCCCTCTTCTTCATGTCTCTTCTACATCAACATGTGTCCCCTCTTCTTCATGTCTCTTCTACATCAACATGTGTCCCCTCTTCTTCATGTCTCTTCTACATCAACATGTGTCCCCTCTTCTTCATGTCTCTTCTACATCAACATGTGTCCCCTCTTCTTCATGTCTCCTCTACATCAACATGTGTCCCCTCTTCTTCATGTCTCTTCTACAACCTCTTCTCCATGTCTCTTCTACATCAACATGTGTCCCCTCTTCTCCATGTCTCTTCTACATCAACATGTGTCCCCTCTTCTCCATGTCTCTTCTACATCAACATGTGTCCCCTCTTCTGCATGTCTCTTCTACATCAACATGTGTCCCCTCTTCTTCATGTCTCTTCTACATCAACATGTGTCCCCTCTTCTCCATGTCTCTTCTACATCAACATGTGTCCCCTCTTCTTCATGTCTCTTCTACATCAACATGTGTCCCCTCTTCTTCATGTGTCCCTCTTCTTCACGTCTCTTCTACATCAACATGTGTCCCCTCTTCTTCATGTCTCTTCTACATCAACATGTGTCCCCTCTTCTTCATGTCTCTTCTACATCAACATGTGTCCCCTCTTCTTCATGTCTCTTCTACATCAACATGTGTCCCCTCTTCTTCATCAACATGTGTCCCCTCTTCTTCATGTCTCTTCTACATCAACATGTGTCCCCTCTTCTTCATGTCTCTTCTACATCAACATGTGTCCCCTCTTCTCCATGTCTCTTCTTCATCACCATGTGTCCCCTCTTCTTCATGTCTCTTCTACATCAACATGTGTCCCCTCTTCTTCATGTCTCTTCTACATCAACATGTGTCCCCTCTTCTCATGTCTCTTCTACATCAACATGTGTCCCCTCGTCTCCATGTCTCTTCTACATCAACATGTGTCCCCTCTTCTACATCAACATGTGTCCCCTCTTCTTCATGTCTCTTCTACATCAACATGTGTCCCCTCTTCTCCATGTCTCTTCTACATCAACATGTGTCCCCTCTTCTTCATGTCTCTTCTACATCAACATGTGTCCCCTCTTCTTCATGTCTCTTCTACATCAACATGTGTCCCCTCTTCTCCATGTCTCTTCTTCATCAACATGTGTCCCCTCTTCTTCATGTCTCTTCTACATCAACATGTGTCCCCTCTTCTTCATGTCTCTTCTACATCAACATGTGTCCCTCTTCTTCATGTCTCTTCTTCATCAACATGTGTCCCCTCTTCTTCATGTCTCCTCTACATCAACATGTGTCCTCTCTTCTTCATGTCTCCTCTACATCAACACGTGTCCCCTCTTCTTCATGTCTCTTCTACATCAACACGTGTCCTCTCTTCTTCATGTCTCTTCTACATCAACACGTGTCCCCTCTTCTCCATGTCTCTTCTACATCAACATGTGTCCCCTCTTCCTCATGTCTCTTCTACATCAAACATGTGTCCCCTCTTCTCCATGTCTCTTCTACATCAACATGTGTCCCCTCTTCCTCATGTCTCTTCTACATCAACATGTGTCCCCTCTTCTTCATGTCTCCTCTACATCAACATGTGTCCCCTCTTCTCCATGTCTCTTCTACATCAACATGTGTCCCCTCTTCTTCATGTCTCTTCTTCATCAACATGTGTCCCTTCTTCCTCATGTCTCTTCTACATCAACATGTGTCCCCTCTTCCTCATGTCTCTTCTTCATCAACATGTGTCCCCTCTTCCTGATGTCTCTTCTTCATCAACATGTGTCCCCTCTTCTTCATGTCTCTTCTTCATCAACATGTGTCCCCTCTTCTTCATGTCTCTTCTTCATCAACATGTGTGCCCTCTTCTTCATGTCTCTTCTACATCAACATGTGTCCCCTCTTCTTCATGTCTCTTCTACATCAACATGTGTCCCCTCTTCTTCATGTCTCTTCTTCATCAACATGTGTCCCCTCTTCTCCGTGTCTCTTCTACATCAACATGTGTTCCCCTCTTCTTCATGTCTCTTCTACATCAACATGTGTCCCCTCTTCTTCATGTCTCTTCTACATCAACATGTGTCCCCTCTTCTCCATGTCTCTTCTACATCAAATGTGTCCCCTCTTCTTCATGTCTCTTCTACATCAACATGTGTCCCCTCTTCTTCATGTCTCTTCTACATCAACATGTGTCCCCTCTTCTCCATGTCTCTTCTTCATCAACATGTGTCCCTCTTCTTCATGTCTCTTCTACATCAACATGTGTCCCCTCTTCTTCATGTCTCTTCTTCATCAACATGTGTCCCCTCTTCTTCATGTCTCTTCTACATCAACATGTGTCCCCTCTTCTTCATGTCTCTTCTACATCAACATGTGTCCCCTCTTCTTCATGTCTCTTCTACATCAACATGTGTCCCCTCTTCCTCATGTCTCTTCTACATCAACATGTGTCCCTCTTCTCCATGTCTCTTCTACATCAACATGTGTCCCCTCTTCTTCATGTCTCTTCTTCATCAACATGTGTCCCCTCTTCCTCATGTCTCTTCTACATCAACATGTGTCCCCTCTTCCTCATGTCTCTTCTTCATCAACATGTGTCCCCTCTTCCTGATGTCTCTTCTTCATCAACATGTGTCCCCTCTTCTTCATGTCTCTTCTTCATCAACATGTGTCCCCTCTTCTTCATGTCTCTTCTACATCAACATGTGTCCCCTCTTCCTCATGTCTCTTCTACATCAACATGTGTCCCCTCTTCTTCATGTCTCTTCTTCATCAACATGTGTCCCCTCTTCTCCGTGTCTCTTCTACATCAACATGTGTCCCCTCTTCTCATGTCACTTCTACATCAACATGTGTCCCCTTCTTCATGTCTCTTCTACATCAACATGTCTCT